>NW_026112530.1:0-106900 GCF_024323335.1 Lathyrus oleraceus
TGAAAAAATGTCATATTTTCTTTTTCTTTTTCTATCTTTTATGAGTAAATTTTATTTCTTATCTATCAAACGTACGAATCAATTGATTAAGATATAGGTTAATCTTTTGAAGGGTTACACATCTCTAACTTGTTTATTTTGTCACTCCATTCATCTGTGTTTCCTCTTATTTTAAATTTTTTCTTGCATCACCAATGATTATAATAGGTTTTTTTGTATTGTTTTGATGAGATTGAGATGTTTGTTAGGATTATGAGGATCTCACAGTAATAAGGTGGTGCTAATGTAACACTGGAAAATGATTGAGTTGATTTCCTTAATAACATACGGTCTCATTTCATTTTCTTGTAATTATTCTTGTTTGATTGATTTAAATAATTGAGGATGTACCTAATAGAAATATTTAGCTACATTATTTAATAGAAATCTTGGTTTCATAATCACTTTATAATTGTATAATCAAAATACAAATGGTAAAAAAATACGTACTTCTATAAAATTGTCATATTTTCCGTATTTTCCTATCTTTTATGAGTAATTTTATTTCTTATCTATCAAATGTACAAATCAAGTGGTTTCGAATATAGGTTGATCTTTTGAAGGATACGCATCTCTAACTTGTTTATTTTGTCACTCTATTCATCCGTGTTTCCTCTTATTTTCAATTTTATTCTTGCGTCCCCATTACTATGATAGGGTTTTTCGTATTGTTTTGATGAGATTGAGATGATTGTTAGGATTATGAGGATATCACGATAAAAGGTGATGCTAATGTAACACTGGAAAAATGATTGAGTGGGTTCCTTTATACCATACGGTCTCATTTTCATTTTCTTGTAATTATTTTTTTCTTTTTCTACTTATAATTAGTATTTTAGCCTATTTTATAATCTGTATAACTTATGTCTATGGTTTAATTATTAGAATATAGAAGATGACATTTTATGTTCTTTAGGATATAAGTATATATTAATTTATCTTGATGTTCAATACATATCTTTCTAAACGATTTTTTGTCAAGGTTGTTAATCATTACATGTTTGATTGATTTAAATAATTGAGGATGTACTTAATAGAAATATTTAGCTTACATTATTTAATAGAAATCTCTGGTTCATAATCACTTTATAATTGTATAAACAAAATACAAAGGCTAAAGAAATACGTACTACGTTAAAATGTCATATTTTCCTTTTTTTTCTATCTTTTAAAGTAATTTATATATTATCTATCAAATGTATAAATCAAGTGATTTCTGATATAGGCTGATATTTTGAAGGTTACACATCTCTAACATGTATTTTGTCGCTCTATTCATCTGTGTTTCCTCTTATTTCAATTTATTCCTGCGTCACCAATGATTATGATAGGGTTTTTTGTATTGTTTTGATGGGATTGAGATGTTTGTTAGGATTATGAGGATCTCACAATAATAAAGGTGGTGCTAATGTAAACTGGAAAAATGATTGAGTTGGTTTCCTTTAATACATACTGTCTCATTTTCATTTCTTGTAATTATTCTATTTTCTTTTTTTCTTTTTCATTTTCTTGTAATTATTCTTTTTGCATTTTTTTCTTTTTCTTTTTCTACTTATAACTTATGTTAATTATTTAATTATCAGAATATAGAAGATGACATTTATGTTCTTTGGAATAAGTATATATTTAATTAATTTTGATGTTCAATACATATCTTTCTAAACTAATATGTCAAGGTTTGTTACTCATTACATGTTGATTGATTTATAATTGAGGATGTACTTAATCTAAATATTTAGCTTACAATATTTAATAGAAATTTCTGGTTCATAATCACTTTTCGATTGTATAAATAAAATACAAGGTTAAAAAAATACGTACTGCTGAAAAATTGTCATATTTTCTTTTCTTTTTCTATCTTTTATGAGTAATTTTATTTCTTATCTATCAAACGTACGAATCAATTGATTTATGATATAGGTTAATCTTTTGAAGGTTACACATCTCTAACTTGTTTATTTTGTAACCCATTCATCTGTGTTTCCTCTTATTTTAAATTTTTTCTTGCATCACAAATGATTATAATAGGTTTTTTTGTATTGTTTTGATGAGATTGAGATGTTTGTAGGATTATGAGGATCTCACAGTAATAAAGGTGGTGCTAATGTAACACTGGAAAAATGATTGAGTTGATTTCCTTAATAACATACGGTCTCATTTTCATTTTCTTGTAATATTCTTGTTTGATTGATTTAAATAATTGAGGAGTACTTAATAGAAAATTTAGCTTACATTATTTAATAGAAATCTCTGGTTCATAATCACTTTATAATTGTATAAACAAAATACAAATGGTAAAAAAATACGTACTTCTATAAAATTATCATATTTTCTGTATTTCCTATTTTTATGAGTAATTTTATTTCTTATCTATCAAATGTACAGATCAACGGTTTCGAATATAGGTTGATCTTTTGAAGGATACGCATCTCTAACTTGTTTTTTTGTCACTCTATTCATCCGTGTTTCCTTTTATTTCAATTTTATTCTTGCGTCCCCAATTACTATGATAGGGGTTTTTCGTATTGTTTTTGATGAGATTGAGATGATTGTTAGGATTATGAGGATATCACGATAATAAAGGTGATGCTAATGTAACACTGGAAAAATGATTGAGTGGGTTCCTTTATACCATACGGTCTCATTTTCATTTTCTTGTTATTATTCTTTTTTCTTTTTCTACTTAATTAGTATTTTAGCAATTTTATAATCTGTATAACTTATGTCTATTGTTTAATTATTAGAATATAGAAGATGACATTTTATGTTCTTTAGGATATAAGTATATATTTAATTTATCTTGATGTTCAATACATATCTTTCTAAACGATTTTTGTCAAGGTTGTTAATCATTACATGTTTGATTGATTTAAATAATTGAGGATGTACTTAATAGAAATATTTAGCTTACATTATTTAATAGAAATCTCTGGTTCATAATCACTTTATAATTGTATAAACAAAATACAAAGGCTAAAGAAATACGTACTACGTTAAAATTGTCATATTTTCCTTTTTTTCTATTTTTATAAGTAATTTTATTTATTCTATCAAATGTATAAATCAAGTGATTTCTGATATAGGCTGATATTTTGAAGGTTACACATCTCTAACATGTATATTTTGTCGCTCTATTCATCTGTGTTTCCTCTTATTTTCAATTTTATTCCTGCGTCCACAATGATTATGATAGGTTTTTTTGTATTGTTTTGATGGGATTGAGATGTTTGTTAGGATTATGAGCATCTCACAATAATAAAGGTGGTGCTAATGTAAAACTGGAAAAATGATTGAGTTGGTTTCCTTTAATACATATTGTCTCATTTTCCTTTTTCTTGTAATTATTCTATTTTCTTTTTTTTCTTTTTCATTTTCTTGTAATATTCTTTTGCATTTTTTTCTTTTTCTTTTTCTACTTATAACTTATGTTAATTATTTAATTATCAGAATATAGAAGATGACATTTTATGTTCTTTTGGATATAAGTATATATTTAATTAATTTTGATGTTCAATACATATCTTTCTAAACTAATAATGTCAAGGTTTGTTACTCATTACATGTTTGATTGATTTAATAATTGAGGATTTACTTAATCTAAATATTTAGCTTACAATATTTAATAGAAATTTCTGGTTCATAATCACTTTTTGATTGTATAAATAAAATACAAAGGTTAAAAAAATACGTACTGCTGAAAAATTGTCATATTTTCTTTTTCTTTTCTATCTTTTATGAGTAATTTTTATTCTTATCTATCAAACGTACGAATCAATTGATTTATGATATAGGTTAATCTTTTGAAGGTTACACATCTCTAACTTGTTTATTTTGTCACTCCATTCATCTGTGTTTCCTCTTATTTTAAATTTTTTTCTTGCATCACCAATGATTATAATAGGTTTTTTTGTATTGTTTTGATGAGATTGAGATGTTTGTTAGGATTATGAGGATCTCACAGTAATAAAGGTGGTGCTAATGTAACACTGGAAAAATGATTGAGTTGATTTCCTTAATAACATACGGTCTCATTTTCATTTCTTGTAATTATTCTTGTTTGATTGATTTAAATAATTGAGGATGTACTTAATAGAAATATTTAGCTTACATTATTTAATAGAAATCTCTGGTTCATAATCACTTTATAATTGTATAATCAAAATACAAATGGTAAAAAAATACGTACTTCTATAAAATTGTCATTTTCCGTATTTTCCTGCTTTTTATGAGTAATTTTATTTCTTATCTATCAAATGTACAGATCAAGTGGTTTCGAATATAGGTTGATCTTTTGAAGGATACGCATCTCTAACTTGTTTATTTTGTCACTCTATTCATCCGTGTTTCCTTTTATTTTCAATTTTATTCTTGCGTCCCCAATTACTATGATAGGGTTTTTCGTATTGTTTTGATGAGATTGAGATGATTGTTAGGATTATGAGGATATCACGATAATAAAGGTGATGCTAATGTAACACTGGAAAAATGACTGAGTTGGGTCCTTTATACCATACGGTCTCATTTTCATTTTCTTGTAATTATTCTTTTTCTTTTTCTACTTATAATTAGTATTTTAGCATATTTTATAATCTGTATAACTTATGTCTATTGTTTAATTATTAGAATATAGAAGATGACATTTTATGTTCTTTAGGATATAAGTATATATTTAATTTATCTTGATGTTCAATACATATCTTTCTAAACGATTTTTGTCAAGGTTTGTTAATCATTACATGTTTGATTGATTAAATAATTGAGGATGTACTTAATAGAAATATTTAGCTTACATTATTTAATAGAAATCTCTGGTTCATAATCACTTTATAATTGTATAAACAAAATACAAAGGCTAAAGAAATACGTACTACGTTAAAATTGTCATATTTTCCTTTTTTTCTATCTTTTATAAGTAATTTTATATATTATCTATCAAATGTATAAATCAAGTGATTTCTGATATAGGCTGATATTTGAAGGTTACACATCTCTAACATGTATATTTTGTCGCTCTATTCATCTGTGTTTCCTATTATTTTCAATTTTATTCCTGCGTCACCAATGATTATGATAGGGTTTTTGTATTGTTTTGATGCGATTGAGATGTTTGTTAGGATTATGAGGATCTCACAATAATAAAGGTGGTGCTAATGTAAAACTGGAAAAATGATTGAGTTGGTTTCCTTTAATACATACTGTCTCATTTTCATTTTCTTGTAATTATTCTATTTTCTTTTTTTTCTTTTCATTTTCTTGTAATTATTCTTTTGCATTTTTTTCTTTTTTTTTTCTACTTATAACTTATGTTAATATTTAATTATCAGAATATAGAAGATGACATTTTATGTTCTTTTGGATATAAGTATATATTAATTAATTTTGATGTTCAATACATATCTTTCTAAACTAATTAATGTCAAGTTTGTTACTCATTACATGTTTGATTGATTTATATAATTGAGGATTTACTTAATCTAAATATTTAGCTTACAATATTTATAGAAATTTCTGGTTCATAATCACTTTTTGATTTATAAATAAAATACAAAGGTTAAAAAAATACGTACTGCTGAAAAATTGTCATATTTTCTTTTTCTTTTTGTATCTTTTATGAGTAATTTTATTTCTTATCTATCAAACGTACGAATCAATTGATTTATGATATAGGTTAATCTTTTGAAGGTTACACATCTCTAACTTGTTTATTTTGTCACTCTATTCATCTGTGTTTCCTCTTATTTTAAATTTTTTTCTTGCATCACCAATGATTATAATAGGTTTTTTTTTGTATTGTTTTGATGAGATTGAGATGTTTGTTAGGATTATGAGGATCTCACAGTAATAAAGGTGGTGCTAATGTAACACTGGAAAAATGATTGAGTTGATTTCCTTAATAACATACGGTCTCATTTTCATTTTCTTGTAATTATTCTTGTTTGATTGATTTAAATAATTGAGGATGTACTTAATAGAAATATTTAGCTTACATCATTTAATAGAAATCTCTGGTTCATAATCACTTTATAATTGTATAAACAAAATACAAATGGTAAAAAAATACGTACTTCTATAAAACTGTCATATTTTCCGTATTTTCCTATCTTTTATGAGTAATTTTATTTCTTATCTATCAAATGTACAGATCAAGTGTTTCGAATATAGGTTGATCTTTTGAAGGATACGCATCTCTAACTTGTTTATTTTGTCACTCTATTCATCCGTGTTTCCTTTTATTTTCAATTTTATTCTTGCGTCCCCAATTACTATGATAGGGTTTTTCGTATTGTTTTGATGAGATTGAGATGATTGTTAGGATTATGAGGATATCACGATAATAAAGGTGATGCTAATGTAACACTGGAAAAATGACTGAGTTGGGTTCCTTTATACCATACGGTCTCATTTTCATTTTCTTGTAATTATTCTTTTTCTTTTTCTACTTATAATTAGTATTTTAGCATATTTTATAATCTGTATAACTTATGTCTATTGTTTAATTATTAGAATATAGAAGATGACATTTTATGTTCTTTAGGATATAAGTATATATTTAATTTATTTGATGTTCAATACATATCTTTCTAAACGATTTTTGTCAAGGTTTGTTAATCATTACATGTTTGATTGATTTAAATAATTGAGGATGTACTTAATAGAAATATTTAGCTTACATTATTTAATAGAAATCTCTGGTTCATAATCACTTTATAATTGTATAAACAAAATACAAAGGCTAAAGAAATACGTACTACGTTAAAATTGTCATATTTTCCTTTTTTTTTCTATCTTTTATAAGTAATTTTATATATTATCTATCAAATGTATAAATCAAGTGATTTCTGATATAGGCTGATATTTTGAAGGTTACACATCTCTAACATGTATATTTTGTCGCTCTATTCATCTGTGTTTCCTCTTATTTTCAATTTTATTCCTGCGTCACCAATGATTATGATAGGGTTTTTTGTATTGTTTTGATGAGATTGAGATGTTTGTTAGGATTATGAGGATCTCACAATAATAAAGGTGGTGCTAATGTAAAACTGGAAAAATGATTGAGTTGGTTTCCTTTAATACATACTGTCTCATTTTCATTTTCTTGTAATTATTCTATTTTCTTTTTTTTCTTTTTCATTTTCTTGTAATTATTCTTTTGCATTTTTTTCTTTTTCTTTTTCTACTTATAACTTATGTTAATTATTTAATTATCAGAATATAGAAGATGACATTTTATGTTCTTTTGGATATAAGTATATATTTAATTAATTTTGATGTTCAATACATATCTTTCTAAACTAATTAATGTCAAGGTTTGTTACTCATTACATGTTTGATTGATTTATATAATTGAGGATTTACTTAATCTAAATATTTAGCTTACAATATTAATAGAAATTTCTGGTTCATAATCACTTTTTGATTGTATAAATAAAATACAAAGGTTAAAAAAATACGTACTGCTGAAAAATTGTCATATTTTCTTTTTCTTTTTCTATCTTTTATGAGTAATTTTATTTCTTATCTATCAAACGTACGAATCAATTGATTTATGATATAGGTTAATCTTTTGAAGGTTACACATCTCTAACTTGTTTATTTTGTCACTCCATTCATCTGTGTTTCCTCTTATTTTAAATTTTTTTCTTGCATCACCAATGATTATAATAGGTTTTTTTGTATTGTTTTGATGAGATTGAGATGTTTGTTAGGATTATGAGGATCTCACAGTAATAAAGGTGGTGCTAATGTAACACTGGAAAAATGATTGAGTTGATTTCCTTAATAACATACGGTCTCATTTTCATTTTCTTGTAATTATTCTTGTTTGATTGATTTAAATAATTGAGGATGTACTTAATAGAAATATTTAGCTTACATTATTTAATAGAAATCTCTGGTTCATAATCACTTTATAATTGTATAAACAAAATACAAATGGTAAAAAAATACGTACTTCTATAAAATTGTCATATTTTCCGTATTTTCCTATCTTTTATGAGTAATTTTATTTCTTATCTATCAAATGTACAGATCAAGTGGTTTCGAATATAGGTTGATCTTTTGAAGGATACGCATCTCTAACTTGTTTATTTTGTCACTCTATTCATCCGTGTTTCCTTTTATTTTCAATTTTATTCTTGCGTCCCCAATTACTATGATAGGGTTTTTCGTATTGTTTTGATGAGATTGAGATGATTGTTAGGATTATGAGGATATCACGATAATAAAGGTGATGCTAATGTAACACTGGAAAATGATTGAGTTGGGTTCCTTTATACCATACGGTCTCATTTTCATTTTCTTGTAATTATTCTTTTTCTTTTTCTACTTATAATTAGTATTTTAGCATATTTTATAATCTGTATAACTTATGTCTATTGTTCAATTATTAGAATATAGAAGATGACATTTTATGTTCTTTAGGATATAAGTATATATTTAATTTATCTTGATGTTCAATACATATCTTTCTAAACGATTTTTGTCAAGGTTTGTTAATCATTACATGTTTGATTGATTTAAATAATTGAGGATGTACTTAATAGAAATATTTAGCTTACATTATTTAATAGAAATCTTTGGTTCATAATCACTTTATAATTGTATAAACAAATACAAAGGCTAAAGAAATACGCACTACGTTAAAATTGTCATATTTTCCTTTTTTTTCTATCTTTTATAAGTAATTTTATATATTATCTATCAAATGTATAAATCAAGTGATTTCTGATATAGGCTGATATTTTGAAGGTTACACATCTCTAACTTGTTTATTCTGTCACTCCATTCATCTGTGTTTCCTCTTATTTTAAATTTTATTCTTGCATCACCAATGATTATGATAGGGTTTTTCGTATTGTTTTGATGAGATTGAGATGTTTGTTAGGATTATGAGGATCTCACAGTAATAAAGGTGGTGCTAATGTAACACTGGAAAATCATTGAGTTGGTTTCCTTTATAACATACGGTCTCATTTTCATTTCGTATAATTATTCTATTTTCTTTTTTTCTTTTTTTTTCTTGTAATTATTCTTTTTTCTTTCTTTCTTTTTCATTTTCTACTTATAACTAGTTTTTTAGCATATTTTTTAAACTATATAACTTATGTTAATTGTTTAATTATCAGAATATAGAAGATGACATTTTATGTTGTTTAGGATATAAGTATATATTTAATTAATTTTGAGGTTCAATACATATCTTTCTAAACTAATTAATGTCAAGGTTTTTAACTCATTACATGTTTGATTGATGTATATAATTGAGGATGTAATTAATGTCAAGGTTTTTAACTCATTATTAATTAATGTCAAGGTTTCTTCCTCTTATTTTCAATTTTATTCCCGCGTCACCAATGATTATGATAGGGTTTTTTGTATTGTTTTGATGAGATTGAGATGTTTGTTAGGATTATGAGGATCGCACAATAATAAAGGTGGTGCTAATGTAACCCTGGAAAAATGATTAAGTGTGTTTCCTTTAATACATACTGTCTCATTTTCATTTTCTTGTAATTATTCTATTTTCTTTTTTTTCATTTTCATTTTCTTGTAATTATTCTTTTTCATTTTTTTCTTTTTCATTTTCTACTTATAATTAATATTTTAGCATATTTTTTAATCTATATAACTTATGTTAATTATTTAATCTATATAACTTCTTCAATACATGTCTATCTAAACTAATTAATGTCAAGGTTTGTTACTCATTACATGTTTGATTGATTTATATAATTAAGGATTTACTTAATATAAATATTTAGCTTACAATATTTAATAGAAATTTCTGGTTCATAATCACTTTTTGATTGTATAAACAAAATACAAAGGCTAAAGAAATACGTACTACGTAAAAATTGTCATATTTTCCTTTTTTTCTATCTTTTATGAGTAATTTTCTTTATTATCTATCAAATGTATAAATCAAGTGATTTCTGATATAGGCTGATATTTTGAAGGTTACACATCTCTAACTTGTTTATTTTGTCACTCTATTCATTTGTGTTTCCACTTATTTTCAATTTTATTCCTGCGTCACCAATGATTATGATAGGGTTTTTTGATCTGTATAACTTATGTCTTTTGTTTAATTATTAGAATATAGAAGATGACATTTTATGTTCTTTAGGATATAAGTATATATTTAATTAATTTTGATGTTCAATACATATCTTTCTAAACGATTTATTGTCAAGGTTTGTTAATCATTACATGTTTGATTGATTTAAATAATTGAGGATGTACTTAATAGAAATAATTAGCTTACATTATTTAATAGAAATCTCTGGTTCATAATCACTTTATAATTGTATAAACAAAATACAAAGGCTAAAGAAATACGTACTACGTAAAAATTGTCATATTTTCCTTTTTTTTCTATCTTTTATGAGTAATTTTATTTATTATCTATCAAATGTATAAATCAAGTGATTTCTGATATAGGCTGATATTTTGAAGGTTACACATCTCTAACATGTATATTTTGTCGCTCTATTCATCTGTGTTTCCTCTTATTTTCAATTTTATTCCTGTGTCACCAATGATTATGATAGGGTTTTTTGTATTGTTTTGATGAGATTGAGATGTTTGTTATGATTATGAGGATCTCACAATAATAAAGGTGGTGCTAATGTAAAACTGGAAAAATGATTGAGTTGGTTTCCTTTAATACATACTGTCTCATTTTCATTTTCTTGTAATTATTCTATTTTCTTTTTTTTCTTTTTCATTTTCTTGTAATTATTCTTTTGCATTTTTTTCTTTTTCTTTTTCTACTTATAACTTATGTTAATTATTTAATTATCAGAATATAGAAGATGACATTTTATGTTCTTTTGGATATAAGTATATATTTAATTAATTTTGATGTTCAATACATATCTTTCTAAACTAATTAATGTCAAGGTTTGTTACTCATTACATGTTTGATTGATTTATATAATTGAGGATTTACTTAATCTAAATATTTAGCTTACAATATTTAATAGAAATTTCTGGTTCATAATCACTTTTTGATTGTATAAATAAAATACAAAGGTTAAAAAAATACGTACTGCTGAAAAATTGTCATATTTTCTTTTTCTTTTTCTATCTTTTATGAGTAATTTTATTTCTTATCTATCAAACGTACGAATCAATTGATTTATGATATAGGTTAATCTTTTGAAGGTTACACATCTCTAACTTGTTTATTTTGTCACTCCATTCATCTGTGTTTCCTCTTATTTTAAATTTTTTTCTTGCATCACCAATGATTATAATAGGTTTTTTTGTATTGTTTTGATGAGATTGAGATGTTTGTTAGGATTATGAGGATCTCACAGTAATAAAGGTGGTGCTAATGTAACACTGGAAAAATGATTGAGTTGATTTCCTTAATAACATATGGTCTCATTTTCATTTTCTTGTAATTATTCTTGTTTGATTGATTTAAATAATTGAGGATGTACTTAATAGAAATATTTAGCTTACATTATTTAATAGAAATCTCTGGTTCATAATCACTTTATAATTGTATAATCAAAATACAAATGGTAAAAAAATACGTACTTCTATAAAATTGTCATATTTTCCGTATTTTCCTATCTTTTATGAGTAATTTTATTTCTTATCTATCAAATGTACAGATCAAGTGGTTTCGAATATGGGTTGATTTTTTGAAGGATACGCATCTCTAACTTGTTTATTTTGTCACTCTATTCATCCGTGTTTCCTCTTATTTTCAATTTTATTCTTGCGTCCCCAATTACTATGATATGGTTTTTCGTATTGTTTTGATGAGATTGAGATGATTGTTAGGATTATGAGGATATCACGATAATAAAGGTGATGCTAATGTAACACTGGAAAAATGATTGAGTTGGGTTCCTTTATACCATACGGTCTCATTTTCATTTTCTTGTAATTATTCTTTTTTCTTTTTCTACTTATAATTAGTATTTTAGCATATTTTATAATCTGTATAACTTATGTCTATTGTTTAATTATTAGAATATAGAAGATGACATTTTATGTTCTTTAGGATATAAGTATATATTTAATTTATCTTGATGTTCAATACATATCTTTCTAAACGATTTTTGTCAAGGTTTGTTAATCATTACATGTTTGATTGATTTAAATAATTGAGGATGTACTTAATAGAAATATTTAGCTTACATTATTTAATAGAAATCTCTGGTTCATAATCACTTTATAATTGTATAAACAAAATACAAAGGCTAAAGAAATACGTACTACGTTAAAATTGTCATATTTTCCTTTTTTTTCTATCTTTTATAAGTAATTTTATATATTATCTATCAAATGTATAAATCAAGTGATTTCTGATATAGGCTGATATTTTGAAGGTTACACATCTCTAACTTGTTTATTCTGTCACTCCATTCATCTGTGTTTCCTCTTATTTTAAATTTTATTCCTGCATCACCAATGATTATGATAGGGTTTTTCGTATTGTTTTGATGAGATTGAGATGTTTGTTAGGATTATGAGGATCTCACAGTAATAAAGGTGGTGCTAATGTAACACTAGAAAAATCATTGAGTTGGTTTCCTTTATAACATACGGTCTCATTTTCATTTTCTTGTAATTATTCTTTTTTCTTTTTTTCTTTTTTATTTTCTTGTAATTATTCTTTTTTCTTTCTTTCTTTTTCATTTTCTACTTATAACTAGTTTTTTAGCATATTTTTTAAACTATATAACTTATGTTAATTGTTTAATTATCAGAATATAGAAGATGACATTTTATGTTGTTTAGGATATAAGTATATATTTAATTAATTTTGAGGTTCAATACATATCTTTCTAAACTAATTAATGTCAAGGTTTTTAACTCATTACATGTTTGATTGATGTATATAATTGAGGATTTACTTAATCTAAATATTTAGCTTACAATATTTAATAGAAATTTCTGGTTCATAATCACTTTTTGATTGTATAAATAAAATACAAAGGTTAAAAAAATACGTACTGCTGAAAAATTGTCATATTTTCTTTTTCTTTTTCTATCTTTTATGAGTAATTTTATTTCTTATCTATCAAACGTACGAATCAATTGATTTATGATATAGGTTAATCTTTTGAAGGTTACACATCTCTAACTTGTTTATTTTGTCACTCCATTCATCTGTGTTTCCTCTTATTTTAAATTTTTTTCTTGCATCACCAATGATTATAATAGGTTTTTTTGTATTGTTTTGATGAGATTGAGATGTTTGTTAGGATTATGAGGATCTCACAGTAATAAAGGTGGTGCTAATGTAACACTGGAAAAATGATTGAGTTGATTTCCTTAATAACATATGGTCTCATTTTCATTTTCTTGTAATTATTCTTGTTTGATTGATTTAAATAATTGAGGATGTACTTAATAGAAATATTTAGCTTACATTATTTAATAGAAATCTCTGGTTCATAATCACTTTATAATTGTATAATCAAAATACAAATGGTAAAAAAATACGTACTTCTATAAAATTGTCATATTTTCCGTATTTTCCTATCTTTTATGAGTATTTTATTTCTTATCTATCAAATGTACAGATCAAGTGGTTTCGAATATGGGTTGATTTTTTGAAGGATACGCATCTCTAACTTGTTTATTTTGTCACTCTATTCATCCGTGTTTCCTCTTATTTTCAATTTTATTCTTGCGTCCCCAATTACTATGATATGGTTTTTCGTATTGTTTTGATGAGATTGAGATGATTGTTAGGATTATGAGGATATCACGATAATAAAGGTGATGCTAATGTAACACTGGAAAAATGATTGAGTTGGGTTCCTTTATACCATACGGTCTCATTTTCATTTTCTTGTAATTATTCTTTTTCTTTTTCTACTTATAATTAGTATTTTAGCATATTTTATAATCTGTATAACTTATGTCTATTGTTTAATTATTAGAATATAGAAGATGACATTTTATGTTCTTTAGGATATAAGTATATATTTAATTTATCTTGATGTTCAATACATATCTTTCTAAACGATTTTTGTCAAGGTTTGTTAATCATTACATGTTTGATTGATTTAAATAATTGAGGATGTACTTAATAGAAATATTTAGCTTACATTATTTAATAGAAATCTCTGGTTCATAATCACTTTATAATTGTATAAACAAAATACAAAGGCTAAAGAAATACGTACTACGTTAAAATTGTCATATTTTCCTTTTTTTCTATCTTTTATAAGTAATTTTATATATTATCTATCAAATGTATAAATCAAGTGATTTCTGATATAGGCTGATATTTTGAAGGTTACACATCTCTAACTTGTTTATTCTGTCACTCCATTCATCTGTGTTTCCTCTTATTTTAAATTTTATTCCTGCATCACCAATGATTATGATAGGGTTTTTTATTGTATTGTTTTGATGAGATTGAGATGTTTGTTAGGATTATGAGGATCTCACAATAATAAAGGTGGTGCTAATGTAACACTAGAAAAATGATTGAGTTGGTTTCCTTTATAACATACGGTCTCATTTTCATTTTCTTGTAATTATTCTTTTTTCTTTTTTTTTTTTTTATTTTCTTGTAATTATTCTTTTTTCTTTCTTTCTTTTTCATTTTCTACTTATAACTAGTTTTTTAGCATATTTTTTAAACTATATAACTTATGTTAATTGTTTAATTATCAGAATATAGAAGATGACATTTTATGTTGTTTAGGATATAAGTATATATTTAATTAATTTTGAGGTTCAATACATATCTTTCTAAACTAATTAATGTCAAGGTTTTTACTCATTACATGTTTGATTGATTATATAATTGAGGATTTACTTAATCTAAATATTTAGCTTACAATATTTAATAGAAATTTCTGGTTCATAATCACTTTTTGATTGTATAAATAAAATACAAAGGTTAAAAAAATACGTACTGCTGAAAAATTGTCATATTTTCTTTTTCTTTTTCTATCTTTTATGAGTAATTTTATTTCTTATCTATCAAACGTACGAATCAATTGATTTATGATATAGGTTAATCTTTTGAAGGTTACACATCTCTAACTTGTTTATTTTGTCACTCCATTCATCTGTGTTTCCTCTTATTTTAAATTTTTTTCTTGCATCACCAATGATTATAATAGGTTTTTTTGTATTGTTTTGATGAGATTGAGATGTTTGTTAGGATTATGAGGATCTCACAGTAATAAAGGTGGTGCTAATGTAACACTGGAAAAATGATTGAGTTGATTTCCTTAATAACATATGGTCTCATTTTCATTTTCTTGTAATTATTCTTGTTTGATTGATTTAAATAATTGAGGATGTACTTAATAGAAATATTTAGCTTACATTATTTAATAGAAATCTCTGGTTCATAATCACTTTATAATTGTATAATCAAAATACAAATGGTAAAAAAATACGTACTTCTATAAAATTGTCATATTTTCCGTATTTTCCTATCTTTTATGAGTAATTTTATTTCTTATCTATCAAATGTACAGATCAAGTGGTTTCGAATATGGGTTGATTTTTTGAAGGATACGCATCTCTAACTTGTTTATTTTGTCACTCTATTCATCCGTGTTTCCTCTTATTTTCAATTTTATTCTTGCGTCCCCAATTACTATGATATGGTTTTTCGTATTGTTTTGATGAGATTGAGATGATTGTTAGGATTATGAGGATATCACGATAATAAAGGTGATGCTAATGTAACACTGGAAAAATGATTGAGTTGGGTTCCTTTATACCATACGGTCTCATTTTCATTTTCTTGTAATTATTCTTTTTTCTTTTTCTACTTATAATTAGTATTTTAGCATATTTTATAATCTGTATAACTTATGTCTATTGTTTAATTATTAGAATATAGAAGATGACATTTTATGTTCTTTAGGATATAAGTATATATTTAATTTATCTTGATGTTCAATACATATCTTTCTAAACGATTTTTGTCAAGGTTTGTTAATCATTACATGTTTGATTGATTTAAATAATTGAGGATGTACTTAATAGAAATATTTAGCTTACATTATTTAATAGAAATCTCTGGTTCATAATCACTTTATAATTGTATAAACAAAATACAAAGGCTAAAGAAATACGTACTACGTTAAAATTGTCATATTTTCCTTTTTTTTCTATCTTTTATAAGTAATTTTATATATTATCTATCAAATGTATAAATCAAGTGATTTCTGATATAGGCTGATATTTTGAAGGTTACACATCTCTAACTTGTTTATTCTGTCACTCCATTCATCTGTGTTTCCTCTTATTTTAAATTTTATTCCTGCATCACCAATGATTATGATAGGGTTTTTCGTATTGTTTTGATGAGATTGAGATGTTTGTTAGGATTATGAGGATCTCACAGTAATAAAGGTGGTGCTAATGTAACACTAGAAAAATCATTGAGTTGGTTTCCTTTATAACATACGGTCTCATTTTCATTTTCTTGTAATTATTCTTTTTTCTTTTTTTCTTTTTTATTTTCTTGTAATTATTCTTTTTTCTTTCTTTCTTTTTCATTTTCTACTTATAACTAGTTTTTTAGCATATTTTTTAAACTATATAACTTATGTTAATTGTTTAATTATCAGAATATAGAAGATGACATTTTATGTTGTTTAGGATATAAGTATATATTTAATTAATTTTGAGGTTCAATACATATCTTTCTAAACTAATTAATGTCAAGGTTTTTAACTCATTACATGTTTGATTGATGTATATAATTGAGGATGTAATTAATGTCAAGGTTTTTAACTCATTATTAATTAATGTCAAGGTTTCTTCCTCTTATTTTCAATTTTATTCCCGCGTCACCAATGATTATGATAGGGTTTTTTGTATTGTTTTGATGAGATTGAGATGTTTGTTAGGATTATGAGGATCGCACAATAATAAAGGTGGTGCTAATGTAACCCTGGAAAAATGATTAAGTGTGTTTCCTTTAATACATACTGTCTCATTTTCATTTTCTTGTAATTATTCTATTTTCTTTTTTTTCATTTTCATTTTCTTGTAATTATTCTTTTTCATTTTTTTCTTTTTCATTTTCTACTTATAATTAATATTTTAGCATATTTTTTAATCTATATAACTTATGTTAATTATTTAATCTATATAACTTCTTCAATACATGTCTATCTAAACTAATTAATGTCAAGGTTTGTTACTCATTACATTTTTGATTGATTTATATAATTAAGGATTTACTTAATATAAATATTTAGCTTACAATATTGAATAGAAATTTCTGGTTCATAATCACTTTTTGATTGTATAAACAAAATACAAAGGCTAAAGAAATACGTACTACGTAAAAATTGTCATATTTTCCTTTTTTTCTATCTTTTATGAGTAATTTTCTTTATTATCTATCAAATGTATAAATCAAGTGATTTCTGATATAGGCTGATATTTTGAAGGTTACACATCTCTAACTTGTTTATTTTGTCACTCTATTCATCTGTGTTTCCACTTATTTTCAATTTTATTCCTGCGTCACCAATGATTATGATAGGGGTTTTTTGATCTGTATAACTTGTGTCTTTTGTTTAATTATTAGAATATAGAAGATGACATTTTATGTTCTTTAGGATATAAGTATATATTTAATTAATTTTGATGTTCAATACATATCTTTCTAAACAATTTATTTTCAAGGTTTGTTAATCATTACATGTTTGATTGATTTAAATAATTGAGGATGTACTTAGTAGAAATAATTAGCTTACATTATTTAATAGAAATCTCTGGTTCATAATCACTTTATAATTGTATAAACAAAATACAAAGGCTAAAGAAATACGTACTACGTAAAAATTGTCATATTTTCCTTTTTTTTTCTATCTTTTATGAGTAATTTTATTTATTATCTATCAAATGTATAAATCAAGTGATTTCTGATATAGGCTGATATTTTGAAGGTTACACATCTCTAACATGTATATTTTGTCGCTCTATTCATCTGTGTTTCCTCGTATTTTCAATTTTATTCCTGTGTCACCAATGATTATGATAGGGTTTTTTGTATTGTTTTGATGAGATTGAGATGTTTGTTATGATTATGAGGATCTCACAATAATAAAGGTGGTGCTAATGTAAAACTGGAAAAATGATTGAGTTGGTTTCCTTTAATACATACTGTCTCATTTTCATTTTCTTGTAATTATTCTATTTTCTTTTTTTTCTTTTTCATTTTCTTGTAATTATTCTTTTGCATTTTTTTCTTTTTCTTTTTCTACTTATAACTTATGTTAATTATTTAATTATCAGAATATAGAAGATGACATTTTATGTTCTTTTGGATATAAGTATATATTTAATTAATTTTGATGTTCAATACATATCTTTCTAAACTAATTAATGTCAAGGTTTGTTACTCATTACATGTTTGATTGATTTATATAATTGAGGATTTACTTAATCTAAATATTTAGCTTACAATATTTAATAGAAATTTCTGGTTCATAATCACTTTTTGATTGTATAAATAAAATACAAAGGTTAAAAAAATACGTACTGCTGAAAAATTGTCATATTTTCTTTTTCTTTTTCTATCTTTTATGAGTAATTTTATTTCTTATCTATCAAACGTACGAATCAATTGATTTATGATATAGGTTAATCTTTTGAAGGTTACACATCTCTAACTTGTTTATTTTGTCACTCCATTCATCTGTGTTTCCTCTTATTTTAAATTTTTTTCTTGCATCACCAATGATTATAATAGGTTTTTTTGTATTGTTTTGATGAGATTGAGATGTTTGTTAGGATTATGAGGATCTCACAGTAATAAAGGTGGTGCTAATGTAACACTGGAAAAATGATTGAGTTGATTTCCTTAATAACATATGGTCTCATTTTCATTTTCTTGTAATTATTCTTGTTTGATTGATTTAAATAATTGAGGATGTACTTAATAGAAATATTTAGCTTACATTATTTAATAGAAATCTCTGGTTCATAATCACTTTATAATTGTATAATCAAAATACAAATGGTAAAAAAATACGTACTTCTATAAAATTGTCATATTTTCCGTATTTTCCTATCTTTTATGAGTAATTTTATTTCTTATCTATCAAATGTACAGATCAAGTGGTTTCGAATATGGGTTGATCTTTTGAAGGATACGCATCTCTAACTTGTTTATTTTGTCACTCTATTCATCCGTGTTTCCTCTTATTTTCAATTTTATTCTTGCGTCCCCAATTACTATGATATGGTTTTTCGTATTGTTTTGATGAGATTGAGATGATTGTTAGGATTATGAGGATATCACGATAATAAAGGTGATGCTAATGTAACACTGGAAAAATGATTGAGTTGGGTTCCTTTATACCATACGGTCTCATTTTCATTTTCTTGTAATTATTCTTTTTTCTTTTTCTACTTATAATTAGTATTTTAGCATATTTTATAATCTGTATAACTTATGTCTATTGTTTAATTATTAGAATATAGAAGATGACATTTTATGTTCTTTAGGATATAAGTATATATTTAATTTATCTTGATGTTCAATACATATCTTTCTAAACGATTTTTGTCAAGGTTTGTTAATCATTACATGTTTGATTGATTTAAATAATTGAGGATGTACTTAATAGAAATATTTAGCTTACATTATTTAATAGAAATCTCTGGTTCATAATCACTTTATAATTGTATAAACAAAATACAAAGGCTAAAGAAATACGTACTACGTTAAAATTGTCATATTTTCCTTTTTTTTCTATCTTTTATAAGTAATTTTATATATTATCTATCAAATGTATAAATCAAGTGATTTCTGATATAGGCTGATATTTTGAAGGTTACACATCTCTAACTTGTTTATTCTGTCACTCCATTCATCTGTGTTTCCTCTTATTTTAAATTTTATTCCTGCATCACCAATGATTATGATAGGGTTTTTCGTATTGTTTTGATGAGATTGAGATGTTTGTTAGGATTATGAGGATCTCACAGTAATAAAGGTGGTGCTAATGTAACACTAGAAAAATCATTGAGTTGGTTTCCTTTATAACATACGGTCTCATTTTCATTTTCTTGTAATTATTCTTTTTTCTGTTTTTCTTTTTTATTTTCTTGTAATTATTCTTTTTTCTTTCTTTCTTTTTCATTTTCTACTTATAACTAGTTTTTTAGCATATTTTTTAAACTATATAACTTATGTTAATTGTTTAATTATCAGAATATAGAAGATGACATTTTATGTTGTTTAGGATATAAGTATATATTTAATTAATTTTGAGGTTCAATACATATCTTTCTAAACTAATTAATGTCAAGGTTTTTAACTCATTACATGTTTGATTGATGTATATAATTGAGGATGTAATTAATGTCAAGGTTTTTAACTCATTATTAATTAATGTCAAGGTTTCTTCCTCTTATTTTCAATTTTATTCCCGCGTCACCAATGATTATGATAGGGTTTTTTGTATTGTTTTGATGAGATTGAGATGTTTGTTAGGATTATGAGGATCGCACAATAATAAAGGTGGTGCTAATGTAACCCTGGAAAAATGATTAAGTGTGTTTCCTTTAATACATACTGTCTCATTTTCATTTTCTTGTAATTATTCTATTTTCTTTTTTTTCATTTTCATTTTCTTGTAATTATTCTTTTTCATTTTTTTCTTTTTCATTTTCTACTTATAATTAATATTTTAGCATATTTTTTAATCTATATAACTTATGTTAATTATTTAATCTATATAACTTCTTCAATACATGTCTATCTAAACTAATTAATGTCAAGGTTTGTTACTCATTACATTTTTGATTGATTTATATAATTAAGGATTTACTTAATATAAATATTTAGCTTACAATATTTAATAGAAATTTCTGGTTCATAATCACTTTTTGATTGTATAAACAAAATACAAAGGCTAAAGAAATACGTACTACGTAAAAATTGTCATATTTTCCTTTTTTTCTATCTTTTATGAGTAATTTTCTTTATTATCTATCAAATGTATAAATCAAGTGATTTCTGATATAGGCTGATATTTTGAAGGTTACACATCTCTAACTTGTTTATTTTGTCACTCTATTCATCTGTGTTTCCACTTATTTTCAATTTTATTCCTGCGTCACCAATGATTATGATAGGGGTTTTTTGATCTGTATAACTTGTGTCTTTTGTTTAATTATTAGAATATAGAAGATGACATTTTATGTTCTTTAGGATATAAGTATATATTTAATTAATTTTGATGTTCAATACATATCTTTCTAAACGATTTATTTTCAAGGTTTGTTAATCATTACATGTTTGATTGATTTAAATAATTGAGGATGTACTTAGTAGAAATAATTAGCTTACATTATTTAATAGAAATCTCTGGTTCATAATCACTTTATAATTGTATAAACAAAATACAAAGGCTAAAGAAATACGTACTACGTAAAAATTGTCATATTTTCCTTTTTTTTTCTATCTTTTATGAGTAATTTTATTTATTATCTATCAAATGTATAAATCAAGTGATTTCTGATATAGGCTGATATTTTGAAGGTTACACATCTCTAACATGTATATTTTGTCGCTCTATTCATCTGTGTTTCCTCGTATTTTCAATTTTATTCCTGTGTCACCAATGATTATGATAGGGTTTTTTGTATTGTTTTGATGAGATTGAGATGTTTGTTATGATTATGAGGATCTCACAATAATAAAGGTGGTGCTAATGTAAAACTGGAAAAATGATTGAGTTGGTTTCCTTTAATACATACTGTCTCATTTTCATTTTCTTGTAATTATTCTATTTTCTTTTTTTTTCTTTTTCATTTTCTTGTAATTATTCTTTTGCATTTTTTTCTTTTTCTTTTTCTTCTTATAACTTATGTTAATTATTTAATTATCAGAATATAGAAGATGACATTTTATGTTCTTTTGGATATAAGTATATATTTAATTAATTTTGATGTTCAATACATATCTTTCTAAACTAATTAATGTCAAGGTTTGTTACTCATTACATGTTTGATTGATTTATATAATTGAGGATTTACTTAATCTAAATATTTAGCTTACAATATTTAATAGAAATTTCTGGTTCATAATCACTTTTTGATTGTATAAATAAAATACAAAGGTTAAAAAAATACGTACTGCTGAAAAATTGTCATATTTTCTTTTTCTTTTTCTATCTTTTATGAGTAATTTTATTTCTTATCTATCAAACGTACGAATCAATTGATTTATGATATAGGTTAATCTTTTGAAGGTTACACATCTCTAACTTGTTTATTTTGTCACTCCATTCATCTGTGTTTCCTCTTATTTTAAATTTTTTTCTTGCATCACCAATGATTATAATAGGTTTTTTTGTATTGTTTTGATGAGATTGAGATGTTTGTTAGGATTATGAGGATCTCACAGTAATAAAGGTGGTGCTAATGTAACACTGGAAAAATGATTGAGTTGATTTCCTTAATAACATATGGTCTCATTTTCATTTTCTTGTAATTATTCTTGTTTGATTGATTTAAATAATTGAGGATGTACTTAATAGAAATATTTAGCTTACATTATTTAATAGAAATCTCTGGTTCATAATCACTTTATAATTGTATAATCAAAATACAAATGGTAAAAAAATACGTACTTCTATAAAATTGTCATATTTTCCGTATTTTCCTATCTTTTATGAGTAATTTTATTTCTTATCTATCAAATGTACAGATCAAGTGGTTTCGAATATGGGTTGATCTTTTGAAGGATACGCATCTCTAACTTGTTTATTTTGTCACTCTATTCATCCGTGTTTCCTCTTATTTTCAATTTTATTCTTGCGTCCCCAATTACTATGATATGGTTTTTCGTATTGTTTTGATGAGATTGAGATGATTGTTAGGATTATGAGGATATCACGATAATAAAGGTGATGCTAATGTAACACTGGAAAAATGATTGAGTTGGGTTCCTTTATACCATACGGTCTCATTTTCATTTTCTTGTAATTATTCTTTTTTCTTTTTCTACTTATAATTAGTATTTTAGCATATTTTATAATCTGTATAACTTATGTCTATTGTTTAATTATTAGAATATAGAAGATGACATTTTATGTTCTTTAGGATATAAGTATATATTTAATTTATCTTGATGTTCAATACATATCTTTCTAAACGATTTTTGTCAAGGTTTGTTAATCATTACATGTTTGATTGATTTAAATAATTGAGGATGTACTTAATAGAAATATTTAGCTTACATTATTTAATAGAAATCTCTGGTTCATAATCACTTTATAATTGTATAAACAAAATACAAAGGCTAAAGAAATACGTACTACGTTAAAATTGTCATATTTTCCTTTTTTTTCTATCTTTTATAAGTAATTTTATATATTATCTATCAAATGTATAAATCAAGTGATTTCTGATATAGGCTGATATTTTGAAGGTTACACATCTCTAACTTGTTTATTCTGTCACTCCATTCATCTGTGTTTCCTCTTATTTTAAATTTTATTCCTGCATCACCAATGATTATGATAGGGTTTTTCGTATTGTTTTGATGAGATTGAGATGTTTGTTAGGATTATGAGGATCTCACAGTAATAAAGGTGGTGCTAATGTAACACTAGAAAAATCATTGAGTTGGTTTCCTTTATAACATACGGTCTCATTTTCATTTTCTTGTAATTATTCTTTTTTCTTTTTTTCTTTTTTATTTTCTTGTAATTATTCTTTTTTCTTTCTTTCTTTTTCATTTTCTACTTATAACTAGTTTTTTAGCATATTTTTTAAACTATATAACTTATGTTAATTGTTTAATTATCAGAATATAGAAGATGACATTTTATGTTGTTTAGGATATAAGTATATATTTAATTAATTTTGAGGTTCAATACATATCTTTCTAAACTAATTAATGTCAAGGTTTTTAACTCATTACATGTTTGATTGATGTATATAATTGAGGATGTAATTAATGTCAAGGTTTTTAACTCATTATTAATTAATGTCAAGGTTTCTTCCTCTTATTTTCAATTTTATTCCCGCGTCACCAATGATTATGATAGGGTTTTTGTATTGTTTTGATGAGATTGAGATGTTTGTTAGGATTATGAGGATCGCACAATAATAAAGGTGGTGCTAATGTAACCCTGGAAAAATGATTAAGTGTGTTTCCTTTAATACATACTGTCTCATTTTCATTTTCTTGTAATTATTCTATTTTCTTTTTTTTCATTTTCATTTTCTTGTAATTATTCTTTTTCATTTTTTTCTTTTTCATTTTCTACTTATAATTAATATTTTAGCATATTTTTTAATCTATATAACTTATGTTAATTATTTAATCTATATAACTTCTTCAATACATGTCTATCTAAACTAATTAATGTCAAGGTTTGTTACTCATTACATTTTTGATTGATTTATATAATTAAGGATTTACTTAATATAAATATTTAGCTTACAATATTTAATAGAAATTTCTGGTTCATAATCACTTTTTGATTGTATAAACAAAATACAAAGGCTAAAGAAATACGTACTACGTAAAAATTGTCATATTTTCCTTTTTTTCTATCTTTTATGAGTAATTTTCTTTATTATCTATCAAATGTATAAATCAAGTGATTTCTGATATAGGCTGATATTTTGAAGGTTACACATCTCTAACTTGTTTATTTTGTCACTCTATTCATCTGTGTTTCCACTTATTTTCAATTTTATTCCTGCGTCACCAATGATTATGATAGGGGTTTTTTGATCTGTATAACTTGTGTCTTTTGTTTAATTATTAGAATATAGAAGATGACATTTTATGTTCTTTAGGATATAAGTATATATTTAATTAATTTTGATGTTCAATACATATCTTTCTAAACAATTTATTTTCAAGGTTTGTTAATCATTACATGTTTGATTGATTTAAATAATTGAGGATGTACTTAGTAGAAATATTTATGTTACATTATTTAATAGAAATCTCTGGTTCATAATCACTTTATGATTGTATAAACAAAATATAAAGGCTAAAGAAATACGTACTACGTAAAAATTGTCATATTTTCCTTTTTTTCTATCTTTTATGTGTAATTTTCTTTATTATCTATCAAATATATAAATCAACTGATTTCTGATATAGGCTGATATTTTGAAGGTTACACGTCTCTAACTTGTTTATTTTGTCACTCTATTCATCTGTGTTTCCTCTTATTTTCAATTTTATTCCCGCGTCACCAATGATTATGATAGGGTTTTTTGTATTGTTTTGATGAGATTGAGATGTTTGTTAGGATTATGAGGATATCAGAATAATAAAGGTGGTGCTAATGTAACACTAGAAAAATGATTGAGTTTGTTTCCTTTAATACATACGGTCTCATTTTAACTTTCTTGTAATTATTCATTTTTTTTTTCTTTTTCATTTACTTGTAGCTATTTTATTTTATTTTTTTCTTTTTCATTTTTTACTTATAATTAATATTTTAGCATATTTTTAATTTGTATAACTTATGTTAATTGTTTAATTATTAGAATATAGAAGATGACGTTTTATGTTCTTTAGGATATAAGTATAAATTTATATAATTTTGATGTTCAATACATATCTTTCTAAACTATTTAATGTCAAGGTTTGTTACTCATTACATGTTTGATTGATGTATATAATTGAGGATGTACTTAATAAAAATATTTAGCTTACATTATTTAATAGAAATCTCTGGTTCATAATCACTTTATGATTGTATAAACAAAATACAAAAGGTAAAAAAATACGTACTGCTGAAAATGTAACAACCCGTATAATATATATCTAGAATAATATCATACAAGTGTTAAATTTTGGTACTGTCACAACATAAGTGCCTAATGGCATTAAGATATACACATGTCCAAACTAAAAACATCAATGGAACATGTTATACAATAATGCCTAAACAATAAAAAAAATCTAAGAACTATGTACAATATCTTCATTGCACATAACTCCACAGCGGAAGATTATAATGAACAACAACCCTTGAAACATCCAACCTGTAAAGAATACCTGAAAAATAACAACAATGATGGGATGAGATAATAATCTCAGTGAGTTCTCCTATCCTATGGGTCCACTCGGCTCTACAGGGTATTCTAATCGATATTCAACTCATATCCAACTCAAGTCAACAAGGGAACGAAGACTTGAGCGATGGGGAAACTATCTCGCAATTGTATGGCAACATGCATCTGAGTTCTCATAACTCAACCACGATCATTATTCAGATTCACGCAACATCGATCCCCAACCGGACCTACGTCTAGGCCAAGGCTTGGTTCACGCATGTCCGTATGATTCGACTTTCGCGGTGGATATCAGGTTCCCCTATGGGAATCTAACCCACTTTTAAGAACCATCACCCATATGGGACTCTAACCCACCTAGGGTATCTTTCACCGTATGGGACTCTAACCCACATAGGTGTCCACCTTTCCCCCATGTCCGCCATGGTTGGGGCTCAAACCCATTTGAGGCTCAAATCATTGGTCCCACATCCCAATGCTTACTCATCTAAGCATACCACAAGAGATGTGTACCACCACAGAAAAACACACATTCTGAATACATGATCGGTTCCACAAAACATTGGTTCCACGAACCATAACAAATTCATCAATCATAGGTGACTTCATTCACCATGAGACACACATAATAACATGGCATGTTTCATAATCATAGGTGACTTCATTCACCATAATAAACAAATAACAATATGGCATGTTCCATACAATGCGTCTCATTCTCAATCATGGTAACAATTCGTCCACGACCTCACATAAGCGTCGTACGAATGAATACCGTATTCTCATACATATATCACATATGTTCCATAACCTAGATCATATTTCTAAGTTATTAATCACGTCATTCTCCTAGGTTTCCTCACTCATCTTTGTAGAGTTTTAATCATGTTACTTCACCTTTCACATAACAACAATATTTAATTTTCATCATGATAAAATTCATGGCATTTATAAATCACATAGTATTTTATAACATGGAACAATAATTATAATCTTTTACGTTATCTTTAGTCATGTTATTTCACAATCAACCATATCAACCATTTTTAACACCCATCAAAATAAAATTCATAGAATTTGTAAGATGCATAATACACTATAATATGATATCATAATAATAGCCTTTTTCATTATCTTACTAACGCATCCGTCCGCATCCAAAACGGAGCTATAATGCTCAATTAATTCATTAATCTATCTTAATCAAGATTTAGATTAATATTTATTCATTGCATAAGTATTCAACAACAACCTCTCTAGCCTAGTGGTAAGGCTTGTACAGTTTCAAGGAGGTCCTGGGTTCGAATCCCCTTGGTGACATATTCTGTACTGACAGAAAATTAAATTTTGTTTCAGTGTTAACCGGTTAACCTATACCGTTAACCGGTTAACCACTCACGAATTTGGCCAGAAAGTGAATTTTGCTACGCGTTAACCGGTTACCTCATACCGTTAACCGGTTAACTTCTTTCCTTAATTAACTCCTCTTTTATTTTCTTTTCCATATACCATTTTTACCTACTATTTCCACATAACATGATTTTTCAACACATATCATGGATAGGGAGTATGAACACATCACAATTTACACAAACCCTAACCCCACAAATATAGATTCTTTTCCCCCAAAGGCTAAAACTATCTAAGAACTCACCTAGTAGAAGAAGAAGATGAAGCTGGTGATGATGAAGATGAGATGATGAAGATGATTTTCCATCTTCTTCCTTCCTTCCTCTTTTTCTCTTCTTCCTCTTTCTCCTTTCTTCTTTTCCTCTTTCTTTTCTTTCCTTTCTTTTCTTCTTTCTGATATATCTTCTCTTCTTCTTATCCACTTTTCTTCTCTTTCTTTCTACACCACACAATTATATATATAATATATATAATATATAATATCAAGTAGTAACCAAAATATCCCAATTGATATTTTATCTTCCAGCACCAATTGACCAATTATTAATGTTACCAAAAATGTCCTTTCTTGTAATTATTAATATTGGTATGTCTCTTTATTAATAATTAATCCCTTCAGAGTTCAGTGGTTACTCTATTGGTCCCAATTGACAACATTTAGAGCACAAAGGAGCTCTAATTGTTACAACTAACAAAAGGTATAGTACACAGGAATTCAATTGATCTCAACTGACAACTAATTGAGCATTTAAGGGAATATGGGATATTACATTCTCCCCCCCTTAAATTGAAATTCGCCCCCGAATTTCCTTCGCTCAACAAACAAACAAACCTTGAATCAACATCTTAGACCAACACTTGACCTCTCTTCAATTCCAAGTCTCTAACATACTTATTCTTCTAACTTATCTTTGCTGACAAATTTTACTTCTTCCCTGAACTTTTGAAACTTCTTGATTTCCATCACAATCTCATTCTGATGTTGGATTAACAATTAAACTTGCTCTCACTTAATTCCTCTTATATACCCCTCAACCTCAGTGGGTCACTTTCTTCCCGGAAACCATGACTTCCCTTCCTTGTACTAAGTTACACAAAACATAATTACGACATCTTATCTCGACTTGGTTAATCAATACCCATTAATTCTCCATAAGAAAATTTATTGATTCCTTAACCACACACAATATTGACTACTCTGCTCTTGTTATTCCTTCAACAAATGCAACAACTTTGTAATCCATTTATTGATAATCTCATAAACTTCACCTGGCATAATGCTACATGTTGCAAACCTCTACTCCAATTGTTTCCCTTCTCTCGTACTACTCCAATAAGATAGAACCATTAGCACGAGATTATCTTACTCTCATCCTTACCTCCATTCTTACGAGTAACTATCTCCCTGCTCCCCATAGACTTGATTGGGCTCTTTCTCTCGTCACCTTCCATTGTGATACCCTGATCCCAATAGTGGAACACTCGAGATTCCTAGGCACTACTGGTTAGATGACAGTCTACATAGAAACACAATTATCCTTCAGAGTGCCTACCGTCCAAAATGGTACTAGAACCTTACCGACTTCCATTAGTAGAATAACTTCCTTGATGACTCACAAAAGTGTAGAATAAAACCAACACTCTTCAGAAGATAGGTATCCAGGAGTTACATTGCTACAACCATAAAAACATAAAACATCCAAATTCATCATGTGTTCGATGAAGCTAAACCAAACTAGTTTGACAATCTCTGGTTCTGGTTACTATATTCCATATCAATCCTCTTATAGGGTTTTGATTCATTCAATATTTCTCCCGACACATGATCTCGACCAAAACAACATAACATCATCAAGGAACTTTAAATCATCAACAAAAACACCACTTCTAAGGAACTTAAGCAATCTCGAACATAACTATGAGTGTCCATACACCTCATAGAGTCACACAAAATACTTCACACATATCTAGAGACAACATTTCACTTCATATCCAAAATCATTCATCTCAATCATCTTGTCCCGTCTTCCATGATCTTAGCTCATGCTCTTACTAACATACCATCCGAGTTACATGTTTAACTTCATGAATAACTGATTCTCGTTCCTTCTTGGAAGTATAGCTCATGAATCCTTCCAATACGGTAAAGTATCATCGTACACATCCATCACCATTCTTAGGGAGTCTACATCTAAGGCTATGAATCCAAATGAATTCATCAATTTCATACCATGACCAACCACTTCACACCTTACCAATATATACCATATACCTAACTAACCTCTTCCAGATCACCACTTAGTAGGTCTCTTCCAAGTCTGTTCCTTATAGTTATTCATAATCATAATAGTGGTACTTCCCAGACTTACTTAAACTGATCATGGTTTATCAGGTTGGTTTCCCCCCACACATCTGACTTCCATGAACTCTCTACAGATGACCAACTATGCACTACACCTTCAGAAATCCCAATTTCAAAACTACCAATCTGACTTGTGGTGACTTGTAACTCCATCCTCAATTTGCACATCCACAACGGTACACTTATGACATTTAGGACATCCTTAGCTCCAACAGGGTGTGAACGTTTATACTCCGCGACTAACCAACCAACCAAAAACTTCTCAAGAAGATAAATAACAACCAGACTTCCAATAAGCCAATATTACTCTTTCAATCCAAATGAAACGCACTTAAGATGAACCTTATCATTGCCACACGCTTATGGCTGGATTTTTTTTTCTAAACCAAGACCTACCACACCCTTCATCATACCAGGGTTACTTGTCTCTATAACTTCCCACGAATAATCCTCATTGTCTCCCAATAAGCTCTTACATCATAACATATTTCAAATCCTACACTTAGTCCATATGCTCCAGCTTAGCTTATCTTTCATTGTCTATCATCAACTCAACTTCTTAGAATACAAGACTCACTGCTCAACAAAATGTATGTTACTTTACATCCCTCTCCCGACAAGGAATCCATTACACTTACTTGTGACCATAATGCTAGTATCACATACTTCTCTTAATACCAAGGTTTAACTTCCTCTATTCCACTATGTAACACCCCAGACTGCTTTCAGGATTTTCAACTAACCCCACAAATCAACACGGGCCTTTTCAACATGTTTTGTCCTCACTCGCACGCTTTCCAGGAAACTTCCCAGAAGGTCACCCATCCCAATACTACTCCAAGTCAAGCACGCTTAACTATGGAGTTCTTATTGGTTAGGATACCGAAAAGAAGATGCATCTTGTTGATATAGGTAGTACCAATTAATCCTTATAAGCCTTCTTTCAACCATGTAGTCTCATACCTGCACAGCCTCAGGATCCCTCTCATTCTGATGTGAATTCGGTTTTTCCCCTAGAAGCTGCTAGGAGTGTCTCATTGTCATGCATCATGCATCGACAACCACTCCATCGCCCTCGGATGTTACATGTAACCACTCTTCGGCCTCTCCGACCTCGTGTGCCACACACTACATACTCTAGAAATCCTCGATGTGAACAATCATCAACTACACACCCATAACTTTGTCTTAATGAATCTTAATGGTCCCATTGTGCCTCTATCTAAAATGTGCCCCATTACAACAGTTGTATTGCAACATCCACACTACTTCCGCACTCGGTGTTGACTTGTCTCCCTATGGTAATTCTCTCCGTTCCAATTACAAAACCATTCTACTAGAAGTCCTTAAATCCAACTTAATTGCTCTTATCCTCAACCAGTTCTCATACAACCAAAGCCCACTGGAGCTTCCATTACTATATAATGTGCGACATCGGCCTCCAACACAAACTCTTATAATTGATCTTTAGGTAACTCATCATTCCATAATGGTCTCTTACTAACACTGAACCGCTGACGAGCTATCTCAAATCCGATCTCCCTTCTAAAACTGAACATACTTGGTTTATCTTCTAACCTCCATTTGGTCCATACATGTTTCACTTGGAATAGGCAACCATGTCCTCGAGTCTCTTCTTAGACTTCACCACTACCTTAGGCTCCCAACAAAACTGAACGTCCTTATCCCTCAAGTCTTCAACCACTTGCAAGGTACCATTCCAAATATATATATTCCATTAAGTACTCTTGTTCTTCCAAAATATTTTAGTGGCCTTAGAAACTGAAACACTAATACACCACCTCACTTCCAGACCTTATGACATATGCGGAACATAACCATCCTTCCTCCTTCACCATATGGAATTACTCACAATACTTATTCCATATCAGTGAGTGTATCTTATTCCACTATCAAATTTACTCATTCCTCAAAATTCTGACAATTTATCCAATAGAAATCCTTAACTTCTCAACTCTGTTAACACCGCAGAATCGCTTGAATGATACACTACTCTTCAATTCCATAATACCCAAATCATAACTCCTCCGAAACTTCAACCAGGTTATCCGGTTCTCCTTACTTTCTAGCTCTTGGCTTGAGCCTATTCTCAAAGCACAAGTTCAAACCACACTTCGGAGTCCTCGTGGTCGCTCAACCATGATCCTTCCTACCATGCACGTAATATTAGGTTGATCAGGCCCAATACTACATACAATGATATTAAGAATCATGTTGGCTAAACACACATATGAGGCAGGAATAGATTTACTTATGATGTTTCAAGGCTAGGTCGAGAATCGACCTGCTCTGATACCAACTGTAACAACCCGTATAATATATATCTAGAATAATATCATACAAGTGTTAAATTTTGGTACTGTCACAACATAAGTGCCTAATGGCATTAAGATATACACATGTCCAAACTAAAAACATCAATGGAACATGTTATACAATAATGCCTAAACAATAAAAAAAATCTAAGAACTATGTACAATATCTTCATTGCACATAACTCCACAGCGGAAGATTATAATGAACAGCAACCCTTGAAACATCCATAACAGTTTCTCTTAGATCCAACCTGTAAAGAATACCTGAAAAATAACAACAATGATGGGATGAGATAATAATCTCAGTGAGTTCTCCTATCCTATGGGTCCACTCGGCTCTGCAGGGTATTCTAATCGATATTCAACTCATATCCAACTCAAGTCAACAAGGGAACGAAGACTTGAGCGATGGGGAAACTATCTCGCAATTGTATGGCAACATGCATCTGAGTTCTCATAACTCAACCACGATCATTATTCAGATTCACGCAACATCGATCCCCAACCGGACCTACGTCTAGGCCAAGGCTTGGTTCACGCATGTCCATATGATTCGACTTTCGCGGTGGATATCAGGTTCCCCTATGGGAATCTAACCCACTTTTAAGAACTATCACCCATATGGGACTCTAACCCACCTAGGGTATCTTTCACCGTATGGGACTCTAACCCACATAGGTGTCCACCTTTCCCCCATGTCCGCCATGGTTGGGGCTCAAACCCATTTGAGGCTCAAATCATTGGTCCCACATCCCAATGCTTACTCATCTAAGCATACCACAAGAGATGTGTACCACCACAGAAAAACACACATTCTGAATACATGATCGGTTCCACAAAACATTGGTTCCACGAACCATAACAAATTCATCAATCATAGGTGACTTCATTCACCATGAGACACACATAATAACATGGCATGTTTCATAATCATAGGTGACTTCATTCACCATAATAAACAAATAACAATATGGCATGTTCCATACAATGCGTCTCATTCTCAATCATGGTAACAATTCGTCCACGACCTCACATAAGCGTCGTACGAATGAATACCGTATTCTCATACATATATCACATATGTTCCATAACCTAGATCATATTTCTAAGTTATTAATCACGTCATTCTCCTAGGTTTCCTCACTCATCTTTGTAGAGTTTTAATCATGTTACTTCACCTTTCACATAACAACAATATTTAATTTTCATCATGATAAAATTCATGGCATTTATAAATCACATAGTATTTTATAACATGGAACAATAATTATAATCTTTTACGTTATCTTTAGTCATGTTATTTCACAATCAACCATATCAACCATTTTTAACACCCATCAAAATAAAATTCATAGAATTTGTAAGATGCATAATACACTATAATATGATATCATAATAATAGCCTTTTTCATTATCTTACTAACGCATCCGTCCGCATCCAAAACGGAGCTATAATGCTCAATTAATTCATTAATCTATATTAATCAAGATTTAGATTAATATTTATTCATTGCATAAGTATTCAACAACAACCTCTCTAGCCTAGTGGTAAGGCTTGTACAGTTTCAAGGAGGTCCTGGGTTCAAATCCCCTTGGTAACATATTATGTACTGACAGAAAATTAAATTTTGTTTCAGTGTTAACCGGTTAACCTATACCGTTAACCGGTTAACCACTCACGAATTTGGCCAGAAAGTGAGTTTTGCTACGCGTTAACCGGTTACCTCATACCGTTAACCGGTTAGGGAAAAATTCCAATTTCAACTTAATTCTCTCAGTAACTTCTTTCCTTAATTAACTCCTCTTTTATTTTCTTTTCCATATACCATTTTTACCTACTATTTCCACATAACATGATTTTTCAACACATATCATGGATAGGGAGTATGAACACATCACAATTTACACAAACCCTAACCCCACAAATATAGATTCTTTTCCCCCAAAGGCTAAAACTATCTAAGAACTCACCTAGTAGAAGAAGAAGATGAAGCTGGTGATGATGAAGATGATTTTCCATCTTCTTCCTTCCTTCCTCTTCTTCTCTTCTTCCTCTTTCTCCTTTCTTCTTTTCCTCTTTCTTTTCTTTCCTTTCTTTTCTTCTTTCTGATATATCTTCTCTTCTTCTTATCCACTTTTCTTCTCTTTCTTTCTACACCACACAATTATATATATAATATATATAATATATAATATCAAGTAGTAACCAAAATATCCCAATTGATATTTTATCTTCCAGCACCAATTGACCAATTATTAATGTTACCAAAAATGTCCTTTCTTGTAATTATTAATATTGGTATGTCTCTTTATTAATAATTAATCCCTTCAGAGTTCAGTGGTTACTCTATTGTCCCAATTGACAACATTTAGAGCACAAAGGAGCTCTAATTGTTACAACTAACAAAAGATATAGTACACAGGAATTCAATTGATCTCAACTGACAACTAATTGAGCATTTAAGGGAATATGGGATATTACAGAAAAAATGTCATATTTTCCATTTTTTTTCTATCTTTTATGAGTAATTTTCTTTCTTATCTATCAAATGTACAAATAAAGTGATTTTGGATATAGGTTGCTCTTTTGAAGGTTACACATCTCTAAGTTGTTTATTTTGTCTCTCTATTCATCCGTGTTTTCTCTTATTTTCAATTTTATTCTTGCGTCACCAATGATTATGATAGGGTTTTTCGTATTGTTTTGATGAGATTGAGATGATTGTTAGGATTATGAGGATCTCACAATAATAAAGTTTATGCAAATGTAACACTGGAAAAATGATTGAGTTGGTTTCCTTTATACCATACGGTCTCATTTTCAATTTCTTGTAATTATTCTATTCTCTTTTTTCTTTTTCATTTACTTGTAATTATTCTATTTTCTTTTTTGTTTTTCATTTTCTGGTAATTATTCTATTTTCTTTTTCTCTTTTTCATTTTCTACTTATAATTAGTTTTTTAGCATATTTTTAATCTGTATAACTTATGTTAATTGTTTAATTATCAGAATATAGAAGATGACATTTTATGTTCTTTAGGATCTAAGTATACATTTAATTAATTTTGATGTTCAATACATATCTTTCTAAACTATTTAATGTCATGGTTTGTTACTCATTACATGTTTGATTGATGTATATAATTGAGGATGTACTTAATAAAAATATTTAGCTTACATTATTTATTAGAAATCTCTGGTTCATAATCACTTTATGGTTGTATAAACAAAATACAAAAGGTAAAAAGATACGCACTGCTATAAAATTGTCATATTTTCCGTTTTTTCCTATCTTTTATGAGTAATTTTCTTTCTTATCTATCAAATGTACAGATCAAGTGGTTTCAGATAGAGGTTGATCTTTTGAAGGTTACGCATCTCTAACTTGTTTATTTTGTCACACTATTCATCCGTGTTTCCTCTTATTTTCAATTTTATTCTTGCGTCACCAATGATTATGATAGGGTTTTTCGTATTGTTTGGATGAGATTGAGATAATTGTTAGGATTATAAGGATCTCACAATAATAAAGGTGATGCTAATGTAACACAGGAAAAAGGATTGAGGTAGTTTCCATTATACCATACGGTCTCATTTTCATTTTCTTGTAATTATTCTTTTTTCTGTTTCTACTTATAATTAGTATTTTAGCATATTTTTTAATCTGTATAACTTATGTCTATTGTTTAATTATTAAAATATAGAAGATGACATTTTATGTTCTTCAGGATATAAGTATATATTTAATTAATTTTGATGTTCAATACATATCTTTCTAAACGATTTATTGTCAAGGTTTGTTAATCATTACAAGTTTGATTGATTTAAATAATTGAGGATGTACTTAATAGAAATATTTAGCTTACATTATTTAATAGAAATCTCTGGTTCATAATCACTTTATGATTGTATAAACAAAAACAATGGCTAAAGAAATACATACTACGTAAAAATTGTCATATTTTCCTTTTTTTCTTTTTTTTATGAGTAATTTTCTTTATTATCTATCAAATGTATAAATCAAGTAATTTCTGATATAGGCTGATATTTTGAAGGTTACACGTCTCTAACTTGTTTATTTTGTCACTCTATTCATCTGTGTTTCCTCTTATTTTAAATTTTATTCCAGCGCCATCAATGATTATGATATGTTTTTTGTATTGTTTTGATGAGATTGAGATGTTTTTTAGGATTATGAGGATCTCAGAATAATAAAGGTGGTGCTAATGTAACACTAGAAAAATGATTGAGTTGGTTTCCTTTAATACATACGGTCTCATTTTAATTTTCTTGTAATTATTCTTTTTTCTTTTTTTCTTTTTCATTTTCTTGTAATTATTCTATTTTCTTTTTTTCTTTTTCATTTTTTACTTATAATTAATATTTTAGCATATTTTTAATCTGTATAACTTATGTTAATTGTTTAATTATTAAAATATAGAAGATGACATTTTATGTTCTTTAGGATATAAGTATAAATTTAATTAATTTTGATGTTCAATACATATCTTTCTAAACTATTTAATGTCAAGGTTTGTTACTCATTACATGTTTGATTGATGTATATAATTCAGGATGTACTTAATAAAAATATTTAGCTTACATTATTTAATAGAAATCTCAGGTTCATAATCACTTTATGATTGTATAAACAAAATACAAAAGGTAAAAAAATACGTACTGCTGAAAAAATGTCATATTTTCCGTTTTTTTCTATCTTTTATGAGTAATTTTCTTTCTTATCTATCAAATGTACAAATCAAGTGATTTCGTATATATGTTGCTCTTTTGAAGGTTACACATCTCTAAGTTGTTTATTTTGTCTCTCTATTCATCCGTGTTTCCTCTTATTTTCAATTTTATTCTTGCGTCACCAATGATTATGATAGGGTTTTTCGTATTGTTTTGATGAGATTGAGTCGATTGTTAGGATTATGAGGATCTCACAATAATAAAGTTGATGCTAATGTAACACTGGAAAAATGATTGAGTTGCTTTCCTTTATACCATACGGTCTCATTTTCAATTTCTTGTAATTATTCTATTTTCTTTTTTCTTTTTCATTTACTTGTAATTATTCTATTTTCTTTTTTGTTTTTCATTTTCTGGTAATTATTCTATTTTCTTTTTCTCTTTTTCATTTTCTACTTATAATTAGTTTTTTAGCATATTTTTAATCTGTATAACTTATGTTAATTGTTTAATTATCAGAATATAGAAGATGACATTTTATGTTCTTTAGGATCTAGGTATACATTTAATTAATTTTGATGTTCAATACATATCTTTCTAAACTATTTAATGTCATGGTTTGTTACTCATTACATGTTTTAGTGATGTATATAATTGAGGATGTACTTAATAAAAATATTTAGCTTACATTATTTATTAGAAATCTCTGGTTCATAATCACTTTATGATTGTATAAACAAAATACAAAAGGTAAAAAGATACGTACTGCTATAAAATTGTCATATTTTCCGTTTTTTCCTATCTTTTATGAGTAATTTTCTTTCTTATCTATCAAATGTACAGATCAAGTGGTTTCAGATATAGGTTGATCTTTTGAAGGTTACGCATCTCTAACTTGTTTATTTTGTCACACTATTCATCCGTGTTTCCTCTTATTTTCAATTTTATTCTTGCGTCACCAATGATTATGATAGGGTTTTTCGTATTGTTTGGATGAGATTGAGATGATTGTTAGGATTATAAGGATCTCACAATAATAAAGGTGATGCTAATGTAACACAGGAAAAAGGATTGAGGTAGTTTCCATTATACCATACGGTCTCATTTTCATTTTCTTGTAATTATTCTTTTTTCTGTTTCTACTTATAATTAGTATTTTAGCATATTTTTTAATCTGTATAACTTATGTCTATTGTTTAATTATTAAAATATAGAAGATGACATTTTATGTTCTTTAGGATATAAGTATATATTTAATTAATTTTGATGTTCAATACATATCTTTCTAAACGATTTATTGTCAAGGTTTGTTAATCATTACAAGTTTGATTGATTTAAATAATTGAGGATGTACTTAATAGAAATATTTAGCTTACATTATTTAATAGAAATCTTTGGTTCATAATCACTTTATGATTGTATAAACAAAAACAAAGGCTAAAGAAGTACATACTACGTAAAAATTGTCATATTTTCCTTTTTTTCTTTTTTTATGAGTGATTTTCTTTATTATCTATCAAATGTATAAATCAAGTGATTTCTGATATAGGCTGATATTTTGAAGGTTACGCGTCTCTAACTTGTTTATTTTGTCACTCTATTCATCTGTGTTTCCTCTTATTTTAAATTTTATTCCAGCGTCATCAATGATTATGATATGTTTTTTGTATTGTTTTGATGAGATTGAGATGTTTTTTAGGATTATGAGGATCTCAGAATAATAAAGGTGGTGCTAATGTAACACTAGAAAAATGATTGAGTTGGTTTCCTTTAATACATACGGTGTCATTTTAATTTTCTTGTAATTATTCTTTTTTCTTTTTTTCTTTTTCATTTTCTTGTAATTATTCTATTTTCTTTTTTTCTTTTTCACTTTTTACTTATAATTAATATTTTAGCATATTTTTAATCTGTATAACTTATGTTAATTGTTTAATTATTAGAATATAGAAGATGACATTTTATGTTCTTTAGGATATAAGTATAAATTTAATTAATTTTGATGTTCAATACATATCTTTCTAAACTATTTAATGTCAAGGTTTGTTACTCATTACATGTTTGATTGATGTATATAATTGAGGGTGTACTTAATAAAAATATTTAGCTTACATTATTTAATAGAAATCTCTGGTTCATAATCACTTTATGATTGTATAAACAAAATACAAAAGGTAAAAAAATACGTACTGCTGAAAAAATGTCATATTTTCCATTTTTTTCTATCTTTTATGAGTAATTTTCTTTCTTATCTATCAAATGTACAAATCAAGTGATTTCGGATATAGGTTGCTCTTTTGAAGGTTACACATCTCTAAGTTGTTTATTTTGTCTCTCTATTCATTCGTGTTTCCTCTTATTTTCAATTTTATTCTTGCGTCACCAATGATTATGATAAGGTTTTTCATATTGTTTTGATGAGATTGAGACGATTGTTAGGATTATGAGGATCTCACAATAATAAAGTTGATGCTAATGTAACACTGGAAAAATGATTGAGTTGCTTTCCTTTATACCATACGCTCTCATTTTCAATTTCTTGTAATTATTCTATTTTCTTTTTTCTTTTTCATTTACTTGTAATTATTCTATTTTCTTTTTTGTTCTTCATTTTCTGGTAATTATTCTATTTTCTTTTTCTCTTTTTCATTTTCTACTTATAATTAGTTTTTTAGCATATTTTTAATCTGTATAACTTATGTTAATTGTTTAATTATCAGAATATAGAAGATGACATTTTATGTTCTTTAGGATCTAAGTATACATTTAATTAATTTTGATGTTCAATACATATCTTTCTAAACTATTTAATGTCATGGTTTGTTACTCATTACATGTTTGATTGATGTATATAATTGAGGATGTACTTAATAAAAATATTTAGCTTACATTATTTAATAGAAATCTCTGGTTCATAATCACTTTATGATTGTATAAACAAAATACAAAAGGTAAAAAGATACGTACTGCTATAAAATTGTCACATTTTCCATTTTTTCCTATCTTTTATGAGTAATTTTCTTTCTTATCTATCAAATGTACAGATCAAGTGGTTTCAGATATAGGTTGATCTTTTGAAGGTTACGCATCTCTAACTTGTTTATTTTGTCACACTATTCATCCGTGTTTCCTCTTATTTTCAATTTTATTCTTGCGTCACCAATGATTATGATAGGGTTTTTCGTATTGTTTGGATGAGATTGAGATGATTGTTAGGATTATAAGGATCTCACAATAATAAAGGTGATGCTAATGTAACACAGGAAAAAGGATTGAGGTAGTTTCCATTATACCATACGGTCTCATTTTCATTTTCTTGTAATTATTCTTTTTTCTGTTTCTACTTATAATTAGTATTTTAGCATATTTTTTAATCTGTATAACTTATGTCTATTGTTTAATTATTAAAATATAGAAGATGACATTTTATGTTCTTTAGGATATAAGTATATATTTAATTAATTTTGATGTTCAATACATATCTTTCTAAACGATTTATTGTCAAGGTTTGTTAATCATTACAAGTTTGATTGATTTAAATAATTGAGGATGTACTTAATAGAAATATTTAGCTTACATTATTTAATAGAAATCTCTGGTTCATAATCACTTTATGATTGTATAAACAAAAACAAAGGCTAAAGAAATACATACTACGTAAAAATTGTCATATTTTCCTTTTTTTGCTTTTTTTTATGAGTGATTTTCTTTATTATCTATCAAATGTATAAATCAAGTGATTTCTGATATAGGCTGATATTTTGAAGGTTACGCGTCTCTAACTTGTTTATTTTGTCACTCTATTCATCTGTGTTTCCTCTTATTTTAAATTTTATTCCAGCGTCATCAATGATTATGATATGTTTTTTGTATTGTTTTGATGAGATTGAGATGTTTTTTAGGATTATGAGGATCTCAGAATAATAAAGGTGGTGCTAATGTAACACTAGAAAAATGATTGAGTTGGTTTCCTTTAATACATACGGTGTCATTTTAATTTTCTTGTAATTATTCTTTTTTCTTTTTTTCTTTTTCATTTTCTTGTAATTATTCTATTTTCTTTTTTTTCTTTTTCATTTTTTACTTATAATTAATATTTTAGCATATTTTTAATCTGTATAACTTATGTTAATTGTTTAATTATTAGAATATAGAAGATGATATTTTATGTTCTTTAGGATATAAGTATAAATTTAATTAATTTTGATGTTCAATACATATCTTTCTAAACTATTTAATGTCAAGGTTTGTTACTCATTACATGTTTGATTGATGTATATAATTGAGGGTGTACTTAATAAAAATATTTAGCTTACATTATTTAATAGAAATCTCTGGTTCATAATCACTTTATGATTGTATAAACAAAATACAAAAGGTAAAAAAATACGTACTGCTGAAAAAATGTCATATTTTCCATTTTTTTCTATCTTTTATGAGTAATTTTCTTTCTTATCTATCAAATGTACAAATCAAGTGATTTCGGATATAGGTTGCTCTTTTGAAGGTTACACATCTCTAAGTTGTTTATTTTGTCTCTCTATTTATCCGTGTTTCCTCTTATTTTCAATTTTATTCTTGCGTCACCAATGATTATGATAAGGTTTTTCATATTGTTTTGATGAGATTGAGACGATTGTTAGGATTATGAGGATCTCACAATAATAAAGTTGATGCTAATGTAACACTGGAAAAATGATTGAGTTGCTTTCCTTTATACCATACGCTCTCATTTTCAATTTCTTGTAATTATTCTATTTTCTTTTTTCTTTTTCATTTACTTGTAATTATTCTATTTTCTTTTTTGTTTTTCATTTTCTGGTAATTATTCTATTTTCTTTTTCTCTTTTTCATTTTCTACTTATAATTAGTTTTTTAGCATATTTTTAATCTGTATAACTTATGTTAATTGTTTAATTATCAGAATATAGAAGATGACATTTTATGTTCTTTAGGATCTAGGTATACATTTAATTAATTTTGATGTTCAATACATATCTTTCTAAACTATTTAATGTCATGGTTTGTTACTCATTACATGTTTTATTGATGTATATAATTGAGGATGTACTTAATAAAAATATTTAGCTTACATTATTTATTAGAAATCTCTGGTTCATAATCACTTTATGATTGTATAAACAAAATACAAAAGGTAAAAAGATACGTACTGCTATAAAATTGTCATATTTTCCATTTTTTCCTATCTTTTATGAGTAATTTTCTTTCTTATCTATCAAATGTACAGATCAAGTGGTTTCAGATATAGGTTGATCTTTTGAAGGTTACGCATCTCTAACTTGTTTATTTTGTCACACTATTCATCCGTGTTTCCTCTTATTTTCAATTTTATTCTTGCGTCACCAATGATTATGATAGGGTTTTTCGTATTGTTTGGATGAGATTGAGATGATTGTTAGGATTATAAGGATCTCACAATAATAAAGGTGATGCTAATGTAACACAGGAAAAAGGATTGAGGTAGTTTCCATTATACCATACGGTCTCATTTTCATTTTCTTGTAATTATTCTTTTTTCTGTTTCTACTTATAATTAGTATTTTAGCATATTTTTTAATCTGTATAACTTATGTCTATTGTTTAATTATTAAAATATAGAAGATGACATTTTATGTTCTTTAGGATATAAGTATATATTTAATTAATTTTGATGTTCAATACATATCTTTCTAAACGATTTATTGTCAAGGTTTGTTAATCATTACAAGTTTGATTGATTTAAATAATTGAGGATGTACTTAATAGAAATATTTAGCTTACATTATTTAATAGAAATCTCTGGTTCATAATCACTTTATGATTGTATAAACAAAAACAAAGGCTAAAGAAATACATACTACGTAAAAATTGTCATATTTTCCTTTTTTTCTTTTTTTTATGAGTGATTTTCTTTATTATCTATCAAATGTATAAATCAAGTGATTTCTGATATAGGCTGATATTTTGAAGGTTACGCGTCTCTAACTTGTTTATTTTGTCACTCTATTCATCTGTGTTTCCTCTTATTTTAAATTTTATTCCAGCGTCATCAATGATTATGATATGTTTTTTGTATTGTTTTGATGAGATTGAGATGTTTTTTAGGATTATGAGGATCTCAGAATAATAAAGGTGGTGCTAATGTAACACTAGAAAAATGATTGAGTTGGTTTCCTTTAATACATACGGTGTCATTTTAATTTTCTTGTAATTATTCTTTTTTCTTTTTTTCTTTTTCATTTTCTTGTAATTATTCTATTTTCTTTTTTTTTTTTCACTTTTACTTATAATTAATATTTTAGCATATTTTTAATCTGTATAACTTATGTTAATTGTTTAATTATTAGAATATAGAAGATGATATTTTATGTTCTTTAGGATATAAGTATAAATTTAATTAATTTTGATGTTCAATACATATCTTTCTAAACTATTTAATGTCAAGGTTTGTTACTCATTACATGTTTGATTGATGTATATAATTGAGGGTGTACTTAATAAAAATATTTAGCTTACATTATTTAATAGAAATCTCTGGTTCATAATCACTTTATGATTGTATAAACAAAATACAAAAGGTAAAAAAATACGTACTGCTGAAAAAATGTCATATTTTCCATTTTTTTCTATCTTTTATGAGTAATTTTCTTTCTTATCTATCAAATGTACAAATCAAGTGATTTCGGATATAGGTTGCTCTTTTGAAGGTTACACATCTCTAAGTTGTTTATTTTGTCTCTCTATTCATCCGTGTTTCCTCTTATTTTAAATTTTATTCCAGCGTCATCAATGATTATGATATGTTTTTTGTATTGTTTTGATGAGATTGAGATGTTTTTTAGGATTATGAGGATCTCAGAATAATAAAGGTGGTGCTAATGTAACACTAGAAAAATGATTGAGTTGGTTTCCTTTAATACATACGGTGTCATTTTAATTTTCTTGTAATTATTCTTTTTTCTTTTTTTCTTTTTCATTTTCTTGTAATTATTCTATTTTCTTTTTTTTCTTTTTCATTTTTTACTTATAATTAATATTTTAGCATATTTTTAATCTGTATAACTTATGTTAATTGTTTAATTATTAGAATATAGAAGATGATATTTTATGTTCTTTAGGATATAAGTATAAATTTAATTAATTTTGATGTTCAATACATATCTTTCTAAACTATTTAATGTCAAGGTTTGTTACTCATTACATGTTTGATTGATGTATATAATTGAGGGTGTACTTAATAAAAATATTTAGCTTACATTATTTAATAGAAATCTCTGGTTCATAATCACTTTATGATTGTATAAACAAAATACAAAAGGTAAAAAAATACGTACTGCTGAAAAAATGTCATATTTTCCATTTTTTTCTATCTTTTATGAGTAATTTTCTTTCTTATCTATCAAATGTACAAATCAAGTGATTTCGGATATAGGTTGCTCTTTTGAAGGTTACACATCTCTAAGTTGTTTATTTTGTCTCTCTATTCATCCGTGTTTCCTCTTATTTTCAATTTTATTCTTGCGTCACCAATGATTATGATAAGGTTTTTCATATTGTTTTGATGAGATTGAGACGATTGTTAGGATTATGAGGATCTCACAATAATAAAGTTGATGCTAATGTAACACTGGAAAAATGATTGAGTTGCTTTCCTTTATACCATACGCTCTCATTTTCAATTTCTTGTAATTATTCTATTTTCTTTTTTCTTTTTCATTTACTTGTAATTATTCTATTTTCTTTTTTGTTTTTCATTTTCTGGTAATTATTCTATTTTCTTTTTCTCTTTTTCATTTTCTACTTATAATTAGTTTTTTAGCATATTTTTAATCTGTATAACTTATGTTAATTGTTTAATTATCAGAATATAGAAGATGACATTTTATGTTCTTTAGGATCTAGGTATACATTTAATTAATTTTGATGTTCAATACATATCTTTCTAAACTATTTAATGTCATGGTTTGTTACTCATTACATGTTTTATTGATGTATATAATTGAGGATGTACTTAATAAAAATATTTAGCTTACATTATTTATTAGAAATCTCTGGTTCATAATCACTTTATGATTGTATAAACAAAATACAAAAGGTAAAAAGATACGTACTGCTATAAAATTGTCATATTTTCCGTTTTTTCCTATCTTTTATGAGTAATTTTCTTTCTTATCTATCAAATGTACAGATCAAGTGGTTTCAGATATAGGTTGATCTTTTGAAGGTTACGCATCTCTAACTTGTTTATTTTGTCACACTATTCATCCGTGTTTCCTCTTATTTTCAATTTTATTCTTGCGTCACCAATGATTATGATAGGGTTTTTCGTATTGTTTGGATGAGATTGAGATGATTGTTAGGATTATAAGGATCTCACAATAATAAAGGTGATGCTAATGTAACACAGGAAAAAGGATTGAGGTAGTTTCCATTATACCATACGGTCTCATTTTCATTTTCTTGTAATTATTCTTTTTTCTGTTTCTACTTATAATTAGTATTTTAGCATATTTTTTAATCTGTATAACTTATGTCTATTGTTTAATTATTAAAATATAGAAGATGACATTTTATGTTCTTTAGGATATAAGTATATATTTAATTAATTTTGATGTTCAATACATATCTTTCTAAACGATTTATTGTCAAGGTTTGTTAATCATTACAAGTTTGATTGATTTAAATAATTGAGGATGTACTTAATAGAAATATTTAGCTTACATTATTTAATAGAAATCTTTGGTTCATAATCACTTTATGATTGTATAAACAAAAACAAAGGCTAAAGAAGTACATACTACGTAAAAATTGTCATATTTTCCTTTTTTTCTTTTTTTTATGAGTGATTTTCTTTATTATCTATCAAATGTATAAATCAAGTGATTTCTGATATAGGCTGATATTTTGAAGGTTACGCGTCTCTAACTTGTTTATTTTGTCACTCTATTCATCTGTGTTTCCTCTTATTTTAAATTTTATTCCAGCGTCATCAATGATTATGATATGTTTTTTGTATTGTTTTGATGAGATTGAGATGTTTTTTAGGATTATGAGGATCTCAGAATAATAAAGGTGGTGCTAATGTAACACTAGAAAAATGATTGAGTTGGTTTCCTTTAATACATACGGTGTCATTTTAATTTTCTTGTAATTATTCTTTTTTCTTTTTTTCTTTTTCATTTTCTTGTAATTATTCTATTTTCTTTTTTTCTTTTTCACTTTTTACTTATAATTAATATTTTAGCATATTTTTAATCTGTATAACTTATGTTAATTGTTTAATTATTAGAATATAGAAGATGACATTTTATGTTCTTTAGGATATAAGTATAAATTTAATTAATTTTGATGTTCAATACATATCTTTCTAAACTATTTAATGTCAAGGTTTGTTACTCATTACATGTTTGATTGATGTATATAATTGAGGGTGTACTTAATAAAAATATTTAGCTTACATTATTTAATAGAAATCTCTGGTTCATAATCACTTTATGATTGTATAAACAAAATACAAAAGGTAAAAAAATACGTACTGCTGAAAAAATGTCATATTTTCCATTTTTTTCTATCTTTTATGAGTAATTTTCTTTCTTATCTATCAAATGTACAAATCAAGTGATTTCGGATATAGGTTGCTCTTTTGAAGGTTACACATCTCTAAGTTGTTTATTTTGTCTCTCTATTCATCCGTGTTTCCTCTTATTTTCAATTTTATTCTTGCGTCACCAATGATTATGATAAGGTTTTTCATATTGTTTTGATGAGATTGAGACGATTGTTAGGATTATGAGGATCTCACAATAATAAAGTTGATGCTAATGTAACACTGGAAAAATGATTGAGTTGCTTTCCTTTATACCATACGCTCTCATTTTCAATTTCTTGTAATTATTCTATTTTCTTTTTTCTTTTTCATTTACTTGTAATTATTCTATTTTCTTTTTTGTTCTTCATTTTCTGGTAATTATTCTATTTTCTTTTTCTCTTTTTCATTTTCTACTTATAATTAGTTTTTTAGCATATTTTTAATCTGTATAACTTATGTTAATTGTTTAATTATCAGAATATAGAAGATGACATTTTATGTTCTTTAGGATCTAAGTATACATTTAATTAATTTTGATGTTCAATACATATCTTTCTAAACTATTTAATGTCATGGTTTGTTACTCATTACATGTTTGATTGATGTATATAATTGAGGATGTACTTAATAAAAATATTTAGCTTACATTATTTAATAGAAATCTCTGGTTCATAATCACTTTATGATTGTATAAACAAAATACAAAAGGTAAAAAGATACGTACTGCTATAAAATTGTCATATTTTCCATTTTTTCCTATCTTTTATGAGTAATTTTCTTTCTTATCTATCAAATGTACATATCAAGTGGTTTCAGATATAGGTTGATCTTTTGATGTTTACGCATCTCTAACTTGTTTATTTTGTCACACTATTCATCCGTGTTTCCTCTTATTTTCAATTTTATTCTTGCGTCACCAATGATTATGATAGGGTTTTTCGTATTGTTTGGATGAGATTGAGATGATTGTTAGGATTATAAGGATCTCACAATAATAAAGGTGATGCTAATGTAACACAGGAAAAAGGATTGAGGTAGTTTCCATTATACCATACGGTCTCATTTTCATTTTCTTGTAATTATTCTTTTTTCTGTTTCTACTTATAATTAGTATTTTAGCATATTTTTTAATCTGTATAACTTATGTCTATTGTTTAATTATTAAAATATAGAAGATGACATTTTATGTTCTTTAGGTTATAAGTATATATTTAATTAATTTTGATGTTCAATACATATCTTTCTAAACGATTTATTGTCAAGGTTTGTTAATCATTACAAGTTTGATTGATTTAAATAATTGAGGATGTACTTAATAGAAATATTTAGCTTACATTATTTAATAGAAATCTCTGGTTCATAATCACTTTATGATTGTATAAACAAAAACAAAGGCTAAAGAAATACATACTACGTAAAAATTGTCATATTTTCCTTTTTTTCTTTTTTTTATGAGTGATTTTCTTTATTATCTATCAAATGTATAAATCAAGTGATTTTCGATATAGGCTGATATTTTGAAGGTTACGCGTCTCTAACTTGTTTATTTTGTCACTCTATTCATCTGTGTTTCCTCTTATTTTAAATTTTATTCCAGCGTCATCAATGATTATGATATGTTTTTTGTATTGTTTTGATGAGATTGAGATGTTTTTTAGGATTATGAGGATCTCAGAATAATAAAGGTGGTGCTAATGTAACACTAGAAAAATGATTGAGTTGGTTTCCTTTAATACATACGGTGTCATTTTAATTTTCTTGTAATTATTCTTTTTTCTTTTTTTCTTTTTCATTTTCTTGTAATTATTCTATTTTCTTTTTTTTCTTTTTCATTTTTTACTTATAATTAATATTTTAGCATATTTTTAATCTGTATAACTTATGTTAATTGTTTAATTATTAGAATATAGAAGATGATATTTTATGTTCTTTAGGATATAAGTATAAATTTAATTAATTTTGATGTTCAATACATATCTTTCTAAACTATTTAATGTCAAGGTTTGTTACTCATTACATGTTTGATTGATGTATATAATTGAGGGTGTACTTAATAAAAATATTTAGCTTACATTATTTAATAGAAATCTCTAGTTCATAATCACTTTATGATTGTATAAACAAAATACAAAAGGTAAAAAAATACGTACTGCTGAAAAAATGTCATATTTTCCATTTTTTTCTATCTTTTATGAGTAATTTTCTTTCTTATCTATCAAATGTACAAATCAAGTGATTTCGGATATAGGTTGCTCTTTTGAAGGTTACACATCTCTAAGTTGTTTATTTTGTCTCTCTATTCATCCGTGTTTCCTCTTATTTTCAATTTTATTCTTGCGTCACCAATGATTATGATAAGGTTTTTTATATTGTTTTGATGAGATTGAGACGATTGTTAGGATTATGAGGATCTCACAATAATAAAGTTGATGCTAATGTAACACTGGAAAAATGATTGAGTTGCTTTCCTTTATACCATACGCTCTCATTTTCAATTTCTTGTAATTATTCTATTTTCTTTTTTCTTTTTCATTTACTTGTAATTATTCTATTTTCTTTTTTGTTCTTCATTTTCTGGTAATTATTCTATTTTCTTTTTCTCTTTTTCATTTTCTACTTATAATTAGTTTTTTAGCATATTTTTAATCTGTATAACTTATGTTAATTGTTTAATTATCAGAATATAGAAGATGACATTTTATGTTCTTTAGGATCTAAGTATACATTTAATTAATTTTGATGTTCAATACATATCTTTCTAAACTATTTAATGTCATGGTTTGTTACTCATTACATGTTTGATTGATGTATATAATTGAGGATGTACTTAATAAAAATATTTAGCTTACATTATTTAATAGAAATCTCTGGTTCATAATCACTTTATGATTGTATAAACAAAATACAAAAGGTAAAAAGATACGTACTGCTATAAAATTGTCATATTTTCCATTTTTTCCTATCTTTTATGAGTAATTTTCTTTCTTATCTATCAAATGTACAGATCAAGTGGTTTCAGATATAGGTTGATCTTTTGAAGGTTACGCATCTCTAACTTGTTTATTTTGTCACACTATTCATCCGTGTTTCCTCTTATTTTCAATTTTATTCTTGCGTCACCAATGATTATGATAGGGTTTTTCGTATTGTTTGGATGAGATTGAGATGATTGTTAGGATTATAAGGATCTCACAATAATAAAGGTGATGCTAATGTAACACAGGAAAAAGGATTGAGGTAGTTTCCATTATACCATACGGTCTCATTTTCATTTTCTTGTAATTATTCTTTTTTTTGTTTCTACTTATAATTAGTATTTTAGCATATTTTTTAATCTGAATAACTTATGTCTATTGTTTAATTATTAAAATATAGAAGATGACATTTTATGTTCTTTAGGATATAAGTATATATTTAATTAATTTTGATGTTCAATACATATCTTTCTAAACGATTTATTGTCAAGGTTTGTTAATCATTACAAGTTTGATTGATTTAAATAATTGAGGATGTACTTAATAGAAATATTTAGCTTACATTATTTAATAGAAATCTCTGGTTCATAATCACTTTATGATTGTATAAACAAAAACAAAGGCTAAAGAAATACATACTACGTAAAAATTGTCATATTTTCCTTTTTTTCTTTTTTTATGAGTAATTTTCTTTATTATCTATCAAATGTATAAATCAAGTGATTTCTGATATAGGCTGATATTTTGAAGGTTACACGTCTCTAACTTGTTTATTTTGTCACTCTATTCATCTGTGTTTCCTCTTATTTTAAATTTTATTCCAGTGTCATCAATGATTATGATATGTTTTTTGTATTGTTTTGATGAGATTGAGATGTTTTTTAGGATTATGAGGATCTCAGAATAATAAAGGTGGTGCTAATGTAACACTAGAAAAATGATTGAGTTGGTTTCCTTTAATACATACGGTCTCATTTTAATTTTCTTGTAATTATTCTTTTTTCTTTTTTTCTTTTTCATTTTCTTGTAATTATTCTATTTTCTTTTTTTCTTTTTCATTTTTTACTTATAATTAATATTTTAGCATATTTTTAATCTGTATAACTTATGTTAATTGTTTAATTATTAGAATATGGAAGATGACATTTTATGTTCTTTAGGATATAAGTATAAATTTAATTAATTTTGATGTTCAATACATATCTTTCTAAACTATTTATTGTCAAGGTTTGTTACTCATTACATGTTTGATTGATGTATATAATTGAGGATGTACTTAATAAAAATATTTAGCTTACATTATTTAATAGAAATCTCTGGTTCATAATCACTTTATGATTGTATAAACAAAATACAAAAGGTAATAAAATACGTACTGCTGAAAAAATGTCATATTTTCCATTTTTTTTCTATCTTTTATGAGTAATTTTCTTTCTTATCTATCAAATGTACAAATCAAGTGATTTCGGATATAGGTTGCTCTTTTGAAGGTTACACATCTCTAAGTTGTTTATTTTGTCTCTCTATTCATCCGTGTTTCCTCTTATTTTCAATTTTATTCTGGCGTCACCAATGATTATGATAGGGTTTTTCGTATTGTTTTGATGAGATTGAGATGATTGTTAGGATTATGAGGATCTCCCAATAATAAAGCTGATGCTAAAGTAACACTGGAAAAATGATTGAGTTGGTTTCCTTTATACCATACGGTCTCATTTTCAATTTCTTGTAATTATTCTATTTTCTTTTTTCTTTTTCATTTACTTGTAATTATTCTATTTTCTTTTTTGTTTTTCATTTTCTGGTAATTATTCTATTTTCTTTTTCTCTTTTTCATTTTCTACTTATAATTAGTTTTTTAGCATATTTTTAATTTGTATAACTTATGTTAATTGTTTAATTATCAGAATATAGAAGATGACATTTTATGTTCTTTAGGATCTAAGTATACATTTAATTAATTTTGATGTTCAATACATATCTTTCTAAACTATTTAATGTCATGGTTTGTTACTCATTACATGTTCGATTGATGTATATAATTGAGGATGTACTTAATAAAAATATTTAGCTTACATTATTTAATAGAAATCTCTGGTTCATAATCACTTTATGATTGTATAAACAAAATACAAAAGGTAAAAAGATACGTACTGCTATAAAATTGTCATATTTTCCGTTTTTTCCTATCTTTTATGAGTAATTTTCTTTCTTATCTATCAAATGTACAAACCAAGTGGTTTCAGATATAGGTTGATCTTTTGAAGGTTACACATCTCTAACTTGTTTATTTTGTCACACTATTCATCCGTGTTTCCTCTTATTTTCAATTTTATTCTTGCGTCACCAATGATTATGATAGGGTTTTTCGTATTGTTTGGATGAGATTGAGATGATTGTTAGGATTATAAGGATCTCACAATAATAAAGGTGATGCTAATGTAACACTGAAAAAAAGATTGAGGTAGTTTCCATTATACCATACGGTCTCATTTTCATTTTCTTGTAATTATTCTTTTTTCTGTTTCTACTTATAATTAGTATTTTAGCATATTTTTTAATTTGTATAACTTATGTCTATTGTTGAATTATTAGAATATAGAAGATGACATTTTATGTTCTTTAGGATATAAGTATATATTTAATTAATTTTGATGTTCAATACATATCTTTCTAAACGATTTATTGTCAAGGTTTGTTAATCATTACATGTTTGATTGATTTAAATAATTGAGGATGTACTTAATAGAAATATTTAGCTTACATTATTTAATAGAAATCTCTGGTTCATAATCACTTTATGATTGTATAAACAAAATACAAAGGCTAAAGAAATACGTACTACGTAAAAATTGTCATATTGTCCTTTTTTCTATCTTTTATGAGTAATTTTCTTTATTATCTATCAAATGTATAAATCAAGTGATTTCTGATATAGGCTGATATTTTGAAGGTTACACATCTCTAACTTGTTTATTTTGTCACTCTATTCATCTGTGTTTCCTCTTATTTTCAATTTTATTCCTGCGTCACCAATGATTATGTTAGGGTTTTTGGTATTGTTTGGATGAGATTAAGATGATTGTTAGGATTATAAGGATCACACAATAATAAAGGTGATGCTAATGTAACACTAGAAAAATGATTGAGGTAGTTTCCTTTATACCATACGGTCTCATTTTCATTTTCTTGTAATTATTCTTTTTTCTTTTTCAACTTATAATTAGTATTTTAGCATATTTTTTGATCTGTATAACTTATGTCTTTTGTTTAATTATTAGAATATAGAAGATGACATTTTATGTTCTTTAGGATATAAGTATATATTTAATTAATTTTGATGTTCAATACATATCTTTCTAAACGATTTATTGTCAAGGTTTGTTAATCATTACATGTTTGATTGATTTAAATAATTGAGGATGTACTTAATAGAAATATTTAGCTTACATTATTTAATAGAAATCTCTGGTTCATAATCACTTTATAATTGTATAAACAAAATACAAAGGCTAAAGAAATACGTACTATGTAAAAATTTTCATATTGTCCTTTTTTTCTATCTTTTATGAGTAATTTTCTTTATTATCTATCAAATGTATAAATCAAGTGATTTCTGATATAGGCTGATATTTTGAAGGTTACTCATCTCTAACTTGTTTATTTTGTCTCTCTATTCATCCGTGTTTCCTCTTATTTTCAATTTTATTCTTGCGTCACCAATGATTATGATAGGGTTTTTCGTATTGTTTTGATGAGATTGAGATGATTGTTAGGATTATGAGGATCTCACAATAATAAAGGTGATGCTAATGTAACACTGGAAAAATGATTGAGTTGGTTTCCTTTATATTATACGGTCTCATTTTCATTTTCTTGTTATTATTCTATTTTCTTTTTTCTTTTTCATTTTCTTGTAATTATTCTATTTTCTTTTTTGTTTTTCATTTTCTTGTAATTATTCTATTTTCTTTTTCTCTTTTTCATTTTCTACTTATAATTAGTATTTTAGCATATTTTTAATCTGTATAACTTATGTTAATTCTTAATTATCAGAATATAGAAGATGATATTTTATGTTCTTTAGGATATAAGTATAAATTTAATTAATTTTGATGTTCAATACATATCATTCTAAACTATTGAATGTCATGGTTTGTTACTCATTACATGTTTGATTCATATATATAATTGAGGATATACTTAATATAAATATTTAACTTACATTATTTAATAGAAATCTATGGTTCATAATCACTTTATGATTGTATGAATAAAATACAAAAGGTAAAAAAATACGTACTGCTATAAAATTGTCATATTTTCCATTTTTTCCTATCTTTTATGAGTAATTTTCTTTCTTATCTATCAAATGTACAGATCAAGTGGTTTCAGATATAGGTTGATCTTTTGAAGGTTACGCATCTCTAACTTGTTTATTTTGTCACTCTATTCATTCGTGTTTCCTCTTATTTTCAATTTTATTCTTGCGTCACCAATGATTATGATAGGGTTTTTCGTATTGTTTGGATGAGATTGAGATGATTGTTAGGATTATAAGGATCTCACAATAATAAAGGTGACGCTAATGTAACACTGGAAAAATGATTGAGGTAGTTTCCTTTATACCATACGGTCTCATATTCATTTTCTTGTAATTATTCTTTTTTCTTTTTCTACATATAATTAGTATTTTAGCATATTTTTTAATCTGTATAACTTATGTCTATTGTTTAATTATTAGAATATAGAAGATGACATTTTATGTTCTTTAGGGTATAAGTATATATTTAATTAATTTTGATGTTCAATACATATCTTTCTAAACGATTTATTGTCAAGGTTTGTTAATCATTACATGTTTGATTAATTTAAATACTTGAGGATGTACTTAATTGAAATATTTAGCTTACATTATTTAATAGAAATCTCTGGTTCATAATCACTTTATGATTGTATAAACAAAATACAAAGGCTAAAGAAATACGTACTACGTAGAAATTGTCATAATTTCATTTTTTTCTATATTTTATGAGTAATTTTCTTTATTATCAATCAAATGTATAAATCAAGTGATTTCTGATATAGGCTGATATTTTGAAGGTTACACATCTCTAACTTGTTTATTTTGTCACTCTATTCATCTGTGTTTCCTCTTATTTTCAATCTTATTCCTGTGTCACCAATGATTATGATAGGGTTTTTTGTATTGTTTTGATGAGATTGAGATGTTTGTTAGGATTATGAGGATCTCACAATAATAAAGGTGGTGCTAATGTAACACTAGAAAAATGATTGAGTTGGTTTCCTTTAATACATACGATCTCTTTTTCATTTTCTTGTAATTATTCTTTTTTCTTTTTTTCTTTTTCGTTTTTTACTTATAATTAATATTTTAGCAGACTTTTAATCTGTATAACTTATCTTCATTGTTTAATTATCAGAATATAGAAGATGACATTTAATGTTCTTTAGGATATAAGTATAAATTTAATTAATTTATATGTTCAATACATATCTTTCTAAACTATTTAATGTCAAAGTTTGTTAGTCATTACCTGTTTGATTGATGTATATAATTGAGGATGTACTTAATAAAAATATTTAGCTTACATTATTTAATAGAAATCTCTGGTTCATAATCACTATATGATTGTATAAACAAAATACAAAAGGTAAAAAAATACGTATTACTATAAGATTGTCATATTTTCCGTTTTTACCTATCTTTTATAAGTAATTTTCTTTCGTATCTATCAAATGTACAGATCAAGTGGTTTCGGATATAGGTTGATCTTTTGAAGGTTACACATCTCTAACTTGTTTATTTTGTCACTCTATTCATCTGTGTCTCCTCTTATTTTTAATTTTATTCTTGCGTCACCAATGATTATGATAGGGTTTTTCGTATTGTTTTGATGAGGTTGAGATGTTTGTTAGGATTATGAGGATCTCACAATAATAAAGGTGATGCTAATGTAACATTCGAAAAATGATTGAGTTTTTTTCCTTTATACCATACCGTCTCATTTTCATTTTCTTGTAATTATTCTTTTTTCTTTTTTTCTTTTTCTGTTTCTACTTATAATTAGTATTTTAGCATATTTTTTAATCTGTATAACTTATGTCAATTGTTTAATTATTAGAATATAGAAGATGACATTTTATGTTCTTTAGGATATAAGTATATATTTAATTAATTTTGATGTTCAATACATATCTTTCTAAACTATTTAATGTCAAGGTTAGTTAATCATTACATGTTTGATTGATTTATATAATTGAGGATGTACTTAATAGAAATATTTAGCTTACATTATTTAATAGAAATCTCTTGTTCATGATCACTTTATGATTGTATAAACAAAATACAAAGGGTAAAAAAATACGTACTGCAGATAAATTGTCATATTTTCTTTTTTTTTTCTATCTTTTATGAGTCATTTTCTTTTTTATCTATCAAATGTACAGATCAAGTGATTTCTAATATAGTTTGATCTTTTGAAGGTAACACATCTCTAACTTGTTTATTTTGTCACTCTATTCATCTGTGTTTCCTCCTATTTTAAATTTTATTCTTGCGTCACCAATGATTATGATAGGGTTTTTCGTATTTTTTTGATGAGATTGAGATGTTTGTTAGGATTATGAGGATTTCACAATAATAAAGGGGATGCTAATGTAACACCAGAAAAATGATTGAGTTGGTTTCCTTCAATACATACGGTCTCATTTAAATTTTCTTGTAATTATTCTTTTTTCTTTTTTTCTTTTCCATTTTCTTGTAATTATTCTTTTTTCTTTTTTTCTTTTTCATTTTCTACTTATAATTAGTATTTTAGCATATTTTTTAATCTATATAACTTATGTTAATTGTTTAATTATCAGAATATAAAAGATGACACTTTATGTTCTTCAGGATCTAAGTATATATTTAATTAATTTTGATGTTCAATACATATTTTTCTAAACTAATTAATGTCAAGGTTTGTTACTCATTACATGTTTGATTGATTTTTATAATTGAGGATGTACTTAATAGAAATACTTACCTTACATTATTTAATAGAAATCTCTGGTTCATAATAACTTTACGATTGTATAAACAAAATACAAAGGGTAAAAAAATACGTACTGCTGAAAAATTGTCATATTTTCCTTTTTTTTCTATCTTTTATGAGTAATATTCTTTCTTATCTATCAAATCTACGGATCAAGTGATTTCTGACATAGGTTGATGTTTTGAAGGTTACACATCTCTAACTTTTTTATTTTGTCACTCTATTCATCTGTGTTTAATCTTATTTTCAATTTTATTCTTGCGTCACCAATGATTATAATAGGGTTTTTCTTATAGTTTTGATGAGATTGAGATGTGAGTTAGTTTCCTTTATACCACACGATCTCATTTTCATTTTCTTATAATTATTCTGTTTTATTTTTTTCTTTTTCATTTTCTACTTATAATTAGTCTTTTAGCATATTTTTTAATCTATATAACTTATGTCAATTTTTAATTATCAGAATTTAGAAGATGACATTTTATGTTCCTAGGATATAAGTATATATTTAATTGATTTTGATGTTCAATACATATCTTTTCAAACAAATTAATGTCAAGGTTTGTTACTCATTACATGTTTGATTGATTTATATAATTGAGGATGAACTTAATAGAAATATTTACCTTACATTATTTAGTAAAAATCTCTGGTTCATAATCTCTCCATGATTGTATAAACAAAATACAATGGGTAAAAAAATACGTATTGTTGAAAAATTGACATATTTTTCTTTTTTTTCTATCATTTATGAGTAATTTTCTTTCTTATCTGTCAAATGTACATATCAAGTGATTTCTGATATAGGTTGATCTTTGTAAGGTTACACATCTCTAACTTGTTTATTTTGTCACTCTATTCATCTGTGTTTCCTCTTATTTTCAATTTTATTCTTGCCTCACCAATGATTATGATCGGGTTTTTTGTATTGTTTTAATGAGATTAAGATGTTTGTTAGGATTGTGAGGATCTCACAATAATAAAGGTGATGCTAATGTAACACTAGAAAAATGATTGAGTTGGTTTCCTTTATACCACACGATCTCATTTTCATTTTCTTATAATTATTTTGTTTTCTTTTTCTCCTTTTCATTTTCTACTTATAATTAGTCTTTTAGCATATTTTTTAATTTGTATAACTTATGTTAATTGTTTAATTATCAGAATATAGAAGATGACATTTTATGTTCTTTAGGATATAAGTATATATTTAATTAATTTTGATGTTCAATACATATCTTTCTAAACTATTTAATGTCAAGTTTGTTAATCATTACATGTTTGATTGAGTTATATAATTGAGGATGTACTTAATAGAAATATTTAGCTTACATTATTTAATAGAAATCTCTGGTTCATAATCACTTTATGATTGTATAAACAAAATACAAAGGGTAAAAAAATACGTACTGCTGAAAAATTGTCAAATTTTCCTTTTTTTTTCTATCTTTTATGAGTAATTTTCTTTCTTATCTATCAAATGTACATATCAAGTGATTTCTCATATAGGTTGATCTTTTAAAGGTTACACATCTCTAACTTGTTTATTTTGTCACTCTATTCATCTATGTTTCCTCTTATTTTCAATTTTATTCTTACGTCACCAATGATTATGATAGGGTTTTTCGTATTCATTTGATGAGATTTAGATGTTTGTTAGAATTTTGAGGATCTCACAATAATAAAGGTGATGCTAATGTAACACTGGATAAATGATAAAGTTGGTTTCCTTTATAACATACAGTCTCATTTTCATTTTCTTGTAATTATTCTTTTTTCTTTTTTTCTTTTGCATTTTCTTGTAATTATTCTTTTTCTTTTTTTCTTTTTCATTTTCTACTTATAATTAGTATTTTAGCATATTTTTGAATTTGTATAACTTATGTTAATTGTTTAATTATCAGAATATAAACGATGACATTTTATGTTCTTCAGGATATAAGTATATATTTAATTAATTTTGATGTTCAATACATATCTTTCTAAACTATTTAATGTCAAGGTTTGTTAATCATTACATGTTTGATTGATTTATATAATTGAGGATGTACTTAATAGAAATATTTAGCTTACACTATTTAATAGAAATCTATGGCTCATAATCACTTTATGATTGTATAAACAAAATACAAAGGGTAAAAAAATACGTACTGCTGAAAAATTGTCATATTTTCCTTTTTTATCTATTTTTTATGAGTAACTTTCTTTCTTATCTATCAAATGTACAGATCAAGTGATTTCTCATATAGGTTGATCTTTTGAAGGTTACACATCTCTAACTTTTTTATTTTGTCACTCTATTCATCTGTGATTCCTCTTATTTTCAATTTTATTGTTGCCCCACCAATGATTATGATCGGAATTTTTGTATTGTTTTGATGAGATTGAAATGTTTGTTAGGATTATGAGGATCTCACAATAATAAAGGTGATGCTAATGTAACACTGGATAAATGATAAAGTTGGTTTCCTTAATAACATACAGTCTCATTTTCATTTTCTTGTAATTATTCTTTTTTCTTTTTTTCTTTTGCATTTTCTTGTAAATATTCTTTTTCTTTTTTTCTTTTTCAATTTCTACTTATAATTAGTATTTTAGCATATTTTTTAATCTATATAACTTATGTTAATTAATTAATTATCAGAATAAAAAAGATGACATTTTATGTTCTTCAGGATATAAGTATATATTTAATTAATTTTGATGTTCAATACATATCTTTCTAAACTAATTAATGTCAAGGTTTGTTACTCATTACATGTTTGATTGATTTTTGTAATTGAGGATGTACTTAATAGAAATATTTAGCTTACATTATTTAGTAGAAATCTCTGGTTCATAATCACTTTATGACTGTATAAACAAAATACAAAGGGTAAAAAAATACGTACTGCTGAAAAATTGTCATATTTTCCTTTTTTTCTATCTTTTATGAGTAATTTTCTTTCTTATCTATCAAATGTACAGATCAAGTGATTTCTGATATAGGTAGATCTTTTGAAGGTTACACATCTCTAACTTTTTTATTTGGTCACTGTATTCATCTGTGTTTCCTCTTATTTTCAATTTTATTCTTGCCTCACCAATGATTATGATTGGGTTTTTTGTATTGTTTTGATGAGATTGAGATGTTTGTTAGGATTATGAGGATCTCACAATAATAAAGGTGATGCTAATGTAACACTAGAAAAATTATTGAGTTGGTTTCCTTTATGGCATACGGTCTCATTTTTATTTTCTTGTAATTATTCTTTTTTCTTTTTTTCTTTTGCATTTTCTTGTAATTATTCTTTTTCTTTTTTTCTTTTTCATTTTCTACTTATAATTAGTATTTTAGCATATTTTTTAATTTGTATAACTTATGTTAATTGTTTAATTATCAGAATATAAACGATGACATTTTATGTTCTTCAGGATATAAGTATATATTTAATTAATTTTGATGTTCAATACATATCTTTCTAAACTATTTAATGTCAAGGTTTGTTAATCATTACATGTTTGATTAATTTATATAATTGAGGATGTACTTAATAGAAATATTTAGCTTACACTATTTAATAGAAATCTATGGTTCATAATCACTTTATGATTTTATAAACAAAATACAAAGGGTAAAAAAATACGTACTGCTGAAAAATTGTCATATTTTCCTTTTGTATCTATCTTTTATGAGTAACTTTCTTTCTTATCTATCAAATGTACAGATCAAGTGATTTCTCATATAGGTTGATCTTTTGAAGGTTACACATCTCTAACTTTTTTATTTTGTCACTCTATTCATCTGTGATTCCTCTTATTTTCAATTTTATTCTTGCCTCACCAATGATTATGATCGGAATTTTTGTATTGTCTTGATGAGATTGAGATGTTTGTTAGGATTATGAGGATCTCACAATAATAAAGGTGATGCTACTGTAACACTGGATAAATGATAAAGTTGGTTTCCTTTATAACATACAGTCTCATTTTCATTTTCTTGTATTTATTCTTTTTTCTTTTTTTCATTTGCATTTTCTTGTAATTATTCTTTTTCTTTTTTTATTTTTCATTTTCTACTTATAGTTAGTATTTTAGCATATTTTTTAATCTATATAACTTATGTTAATTGTTTAATTATCAGAATAAAAAAGATGACATTTTATGTTCTTCAGGATATAAGTATATATTTAATTAATTTTGATGTTCAATACATATCTTTCTAAACTAATTAATGTCAAGGTTTGTTACTCATTACATGTTTGATTGATTTTTGTAATTGAGGATGTACTTAATAGAAATATTTAGCTTACATTATTTAATAGAAATCTCTGGTTCATAATCACTTTATGACTGTATAAACAAAATACAAAGGGTAAAAAAATACGTACTGCTGAAAAATTGTCATATTTTCCTTCTTTTTCTATCTTTTATGAGTAATTTTCTTTCTTATCCATCAAATGTACATATCAAGTGATTTTTGATATAGGCAAATCTTTTGAAGGTTACACATCTCTAACTTTTTTATTTGGTCACTCTATTCATCTGTGTTTCCTCTTATTTTCAATTTTATTCTTGCCTCACCAATGATTATGATCGGAATTTTTGTATTGTTTTGATGAGATTGAGATGTTTGTTAGGATTATGAGGATCTCACAATAATAAAGGTAATGCTAATGTAACACTGGATAAATGATAAAGTTGGTTTCCTTTATAACATACAGTCTCAATTTCATTTACTTGTAATATTTCTTTTTTCTTTTTTTCTTTTGCATTTTCTTGTAATTATTCTTTTTCTTTTTTTTTTTTTCATTTTCTACTTATAGTTAGTATTTTAGCATATTTTTTAATCTATATAACTTATGTTAATTGTTTAATTATCAGAATAAAAAAGATGACATTTTATGTTCTTCAGGATATAAGTATATATTTAATTAATTTTGATGTTCAATACATATCTTTCTAAACTAATTAATGTCAAGGTTTGTTACTCATTACATGTTTGATTGATTTTTGTAATTGAGGATGTACTTAATAGAAATATTTAGCTTACATTATTTAGTAGAAATCTCTGGTTCATAATCACTTTATGACTGTATAAACAAAATACAAAGGGTAAAAAAATACGTACTGCTGAAAAATTGTCATATTTTCCTTTTTTTCTATCTTTTATGAGTAATTTTCTTTCTTATCTATCAAATGTACAGATCAAGTGATTTCTGATATAGGTAGATCTTTTGAAGGTTACACATCTCTAACTTTTTTATTTTGTCACTCTATTCATCTGTGATTCCTCTTATTTTCAATTTTATTGTTGCCCCACCAATGATTATGATCGGAATTTTTGTATTGTTTTGATGAGATTGAAATGTTTGTTAGGATTATGAGGATCTCACAATAATAAAGGTGATGCTAATGTAACACTGGATAAATGATAAAGTTGGTTTCCTTAATAACATACAGTCTCATTTTCATTTTCTTGTAATTATTCTTTTTCTTTTTTTCTTTGCATTTTCTTGTAATATTCTTTTCTTTTTTTCTTTTTCATTTCTACTTATAATTAGTATTTTAGCATATTTTTAATCTATATAACTTATGTTAATTAATTAATTATCAGAATAAAAAAGATGACATTTTATGTTCTTCAGGATATAAGTATATATTTAATTAATTTTGATGTTCAATACATATCTTTCTAAACTAATTAATGTCAAGGTTTGTTACTCATTACATGTTTGATTGATTTTTGTAATTGAGGATGTACTTAATAGAAATATTTAGCTTACATTATTTAGTAGAAATCTCTGGTTCATAATCACTTTATGACTGTATAAACAAAATACAAAGGGTAAAAAAATACGTACTGCTGAAAAATTGTCATATTTTCCTTTTTTTCTATCTTTTATGAGTAATTTTCTTTCTTATCTATCAAATGTACAGATCAAGTGATTTCTGATATAGGTAGATCTTTTGAAGGTTACACATCTCTAACTTTTTTATTTGGTCACTCTATTCATCTGTGTTTCCTCTTATTTTCAATTTTATTCTTGCCTCACCAATGATTATGATTGGGTTTTTTGTATTGTTTTGATGAGATTGAGATGTTTGTTAGGATTATGAGGATCTCACAATAATAAAGGTGATGCTAATGTAACACTAGAAAAATTATTGAGTTGGTTTCCTTTATGGCATACGGTCTCATTTTTATTTTCTTGTAATTATTCTTTTTTCTTTTTTTCTTTTGCATTTTCTTGTAATTATTCTTTTTCTTTTTTTCTTTTTCATTTTCTACTTATAATTAGTATTTTAGCATATTTTTTAATTTGTATAACTTATGTTAATTGTTTAATTATCAGAATATAAACGATGACATTTTATGTTCTTCAGGATATAAGTATATATTTAATTAATTTTGATGTTCAATACATATCTTTCTAAACTATTTAATGTCAAGGTTTGTTAATCATTACATGTTTGATTAATTTATATAATTGAGGATGTACTTAATAGAAATATTTAGCTTACACTATTTAATAGAAATCTATGGTTCATAATCACTTTATGATTTATAAACAAAATACAAAGGGTAAAAAAATACGTACTGCTGAAAAATTGTCATATTTTCCTTTTTTATCTATCTTTTATGAGTAACTTTTTTCTTATCTATCAAATGTACAGATCAAGTGATTTCTCATATAGGTTGATCTTTTGAAGGTTACACATCTCTAACTTTTTTATTTTGTCACTCTATTCATCTGTGATTCCTCTTATTTTCAATTTTATTCTTGCCTCACCAATGATTATGATCGGAATTTTTGTATTGTTTTGATGAGATTGAGATGTTTGTTAGGATTATGAGGATCTCACAATAATAAAGGTGATGCTAATGTAACACTGGATAAATGATAAAGTTGGTTTCCTTTATAACATACAGTCTCATTTTCATTTTCTTGTATTTATTCTTTTTTTTTTTTCATTTGCATTTTCTTGTAATTATTCTTTTCTTTTTTTTATTTTTCATTTTCTACTTATAGTTAGTATTTTAGCATATTTTTTAATCTATATAACTTATGTTAATTGTTTAATTATCAGAATAAAAAAGATGACATTTTATGTTCTTCAGGATATAAGTATATATTTAATTAATTTTGATGTTCAATACATATCTTTCTAAACTAATTAATGTCAAGGTTTGTTACTCATTACATGTTTGATTGATTTTTGTAATTGAGGATGTACTTAATAGAAATATTTAGCTTACATTATTTAATAGAAATCTCTGGTTCATAATCACTTTATGACTGTATAAACAAAATACAAAGGGTAAAAAAATACGTACTGCTGAAAAATTGTCATATTTTCCTTTTTTTCTATCTTTTATGAGTAATTTTCTTTCTTATCCATCAAATGTACATATCAAGTGATTTTTGATATAGGCAAATCTTTTGAAGGTTACACATCTCTAACTTTTTTATTTGGTCACTCTATTCATCTGTGTTTCCTCTTATTTTCAATTTTATTCTTGCCTCACCAATGATTATGATCGGAATTTTTGTATTGTTTTGATGAGATTGAGATGTTTGTTAGGATTATGAGGATCTCACAATAATAAAGGTAATGCTAATGTAACACTGGATAAATGATAAAGTTGGTTTCCTTTATAACATACAGTCTCAATTTCATTTACTTGTAATATTTCTTTTTTCTTTTTTTCTTTTGCATTTTCTTGTAATTATTCTTTTTCTTTTTTTATTTTTCATTTTCTACTTATAGTTAGTATTTTAGCATATTTTTTAATCTATATAACTTATGTTAATTGTTTAATTATCAGAATAAAAAAGATGACATTTTATGTTCTTCAGGATATAAGTATATATTTAATTAATTTTGATGTTCAATACATATCTTTCTAAACTAATTAATGTCAAGGTTTGTTACTCATTACATGTTTGATTGATTTTTGTAATTGAGGATGTACTTAATAGAAATATTTAGCTTACATTATTTAGTAGAAATCTCTGGTTCATAATCACTTTATGACTGTATAAACAAAATACAAAGGGTAAAAAAATACGTACTGCTGAAAAATTGTCATATTTTCCTTTTTTTCTATCTTTTATGAGTAATTTTCTTTCTTATCTATCAAATGTACAGATCAAGTGATTTCTGATATAGGTAGATCTTTTGAAGGTTACACATCTCTAACTTTTTTATTTGGTCACTCTATTCATCTGTGTTTCCTCTTATTTTCAATTTTATTCTTGCCTCACCAATGATTATGATTGGGTTTTTTGTATTGTTTTGATGAGATTGAGATGTTTGTTAGGATTATGAGGATCTCACAATAATAAAGGTGATGCTAATGTAACACTAGAAAAATTATTGAGTTGGTTTCCTTTATGGCATACGGTCTCATTTTTATTTTCTTGTAATTATTCTTTTTTTTTTTTTCTTTTGCATTTTCTTGTAATTATTCTTTTTCTTTTTTCTTTTTCATTTTCTACTTATAATTAGTATTTTAGCATATTTTTTAATTTGTATAACTTATGTTAATTGTTTAATTATCAGAATATAAAGATGACATTTTATGTTCTTCAGGATATAAGTATATATTTAATTAATTTTGATGTTCAATACATATCTTTCTAAACTATTTAATGTCAAGGTTTGTTAATCATTACATGTTTGATTGATTTATATAATTGAGGATGTACTTAATAGAAATATTTAGCTTACACTATTTAATAGAAATCTATGGTTCATAATCACTTTATGATTGTATAAACAAAATACAAAGGGTAAAAAAATACGTACTGCTGAAAAATTGTCATATTTTCCTTTTTATCTATCTTTTATGAGTAATTTTCTTTCTTATCTATCAAATGTACAGATCAAGTGATTTCTCATATAGGTTGATCTTTTGAAGGTTACACATCTCTAACTTTTTTATTTTGTCACTCTATTCATCTGTGTTTCCTCTTATTTTCAATTTTATTCTTGCCTCACCAATGATTATGATCGGGTTTTTGTATTGTCTTGATGAGATTGAGATGTTTGTTAGGATTATGAGGATCTCACAATAATAAAGGTGATGCTAATGTAACACTGGATAAATGATAAAGTTGGTTTCCTTTATAACATACAGTCTCATTTTCATTTTCTTGTATTTATTCTTTTTCTTTTTTTCTTTTGCATTTTCTTGTAATTATTCTTTTTCTTTTTTTTTTTCATTTTCTACTTATAGTTAGTATTTTAGCATATTTTTTAATCTATATAACTTATGTTAATTGTTTAATTATCAGAATAAAAAAGATGACATTTTATGTTCTTCAGGATATAAGTATATATTTAATTAATTTTGATGTTCAATACATATCTTTCTAAACTAATTAATGTCAAGGTTTGTTACTCATTACATGTTTGATTGATTTTTGTAATTGAGGATGTACTTAATAGAAATATTTAGCTTACATTATTTAGTAGAAATCTCTGGTTCATAATCACTTTATGACTGTATAAACAAAATACAAAGGGTAAAAAAATACGTACTGCTGAAAAATTGTCATATTTTCCTTTTTTTCTATCTTTTATGAGTAATTTTCTTTCTTATCTATCAAATGTACAGATCAAGTGATTTCTGATATAGGTAGATCTTTTGAAGGTTACACATCTCTAACTTTTTTATTTGGTCACTCTATTCATCTGTGTTTCCTCTTATTTTCAATTTTATTCTTGCCTCACCAATGATTATGATCGGGTTTTTTGTATTGTTTTGTTGAGATTGAGATGTTTGTTAGGATTATGAGGATCTCACAATAATAAAGGTGATGCTAATGTAACACTAGAAAAATGATTGAGTTGGTTTCCTTTATGGCATACGGTCTCATTTTCATTTTCTTGTAATTATTCTTTTTTCTTTTTTTCTTTTGCATTTTCTTGTAATTATTCTTTTTCTTTTTTTCTTTTTAATTTTCTACTTATAATTGGTCTTTTAGCATATTTTTTAATTTGTATAACTTATGTTAATTGTTTAATTATTAGAATATAGAAGATGACATTTTATGTTCTTTAGGATATAAGTTTATATTTAATTAATTTTGATGTTCAATACATATCTTTCTAAACTATTTAATGTCAAGGTTTGTTAATCATTACATGTTTGATTGATTTATATAATTGAGGATGTACTTAATAGAAATATTTAGCTTACACTATTTAATAGAAATCTATGGTTCATAATCACTTTATGATTGTATAAACAAAATACAAAGGGTAAAAAAATACGTACTGCTGAAAAATTGTCATATTTTCCTTTTTTATCTATCTTTTATGAGTAATTTTCTTTTTGATCTATCAAATGTACAGATCAAGTGATTTCTCATATAGGTTGATCTTTTAAAGGTTACACATCTCTAACTTTTTTATTTTGTCACTCTATTCATCTATGATTCCTCTTATTTTCAATTTTATTCTTGCCTCACCAATGATTATGATCGGAATTTTTGTATTGTTTTGATGAGATTGAGATGTTTGTTAGGATTATGAGGATCTCACAATAATAAAGGAGATGCTAATGTAACACTTGAAAAACGATTGAGTTGGTTTCCTTCATACCACACGATCTCATTTTCATTTTCTTATAATTATTTTTTTTTCCTTTTTTCTTTTTCATTTTCTACTTATAGTTAGTCTTTTAGCATATTTTTTAATTTGTATAACTTATGTTAATTGTTTAATTATTCTTTTTTCTTTTTTTCTTTTGCATTTTCTTGTAATTATTCTTTTTCTTTTTTTCCTTTTAATTTTCTACTTATAATTGGTCTTTTAGCATATTTTTTAATTTGTATAACTTATGTTAATTGTTTAATTATTAGAATATAGAAGATGACATTTTATGTTCTTCAGGATAAAAGTATATATTTAATTATATTGATGTTCAATACATATCTTTCTAAACTAATTAATGTCAAGGTTTGTTACTCATTACATGTTTGATTGATTTTTATAATTGAGGATGTACTTAATAGAAATACTTAGCTTACATTATTTAATAGAAATCTCTGGTTCATAATCACTTTATGATGGTATAAACAAAATACAAAGGGTAAAAAAATACGTACTGCTGAAAAATTTTCATATTTTCCTTTTTTTTCTATCTTTTATGAGTAATTTTCTTTCTTATCTATCAAATGTACGGATCAAGTGATTTCTGATATAGGTTGATCTTTTGAAGGTTACACATTTCTAACTTTTTTATTTTGTCACTCTATTCATCTCTGTTTACTCTTATTTTCAATCTTATTCTTGCGTCACCAATGATTATGATAGGGTTTTTCTTATGGTTTTGATGAGAGAGACATGTTTGTTAGGATTATCAGGATCTCACAATAATAAAGGTGATGCTAATGTAACACTAGAAAAATGATTGAGTTGGTTTCCTTTATACCACACGATCTCATTTTCATTTTCTTATAATTATTCTGTTTTCTTTTTTTCTTTTTCATTTGCTACTTATAATTAGTCTTTTAGCATATTTTTTAATCTATATAACTTATGTTAATTTTTAATAATCAGAATATAGAAGATGACATTTTATGTTCCTAGGATATAAGTATATCTTTAATTGATTTTGATGTTCAATACATATCTTTCTAAACTAGTTAATGTCAAGGTTTATTACTCATTACATGTTTGATTGATTTATATAATTGAGGATGAACTTAATAGAAATATTTACCTTACATTATTTAGTAAAAATCTCTGGTTCATAATCACTTTATGATTGTATAAACAAAATACAAAGGGTAAAAAAATACGTACTGCTGAAAAATGTCATATTTTTCTTTTTTTTCTATCATTTATGAGTAATTTTCTTTCTTCACTATCAAATGTACATATCAAGTGATTTCTGATATAGGTTGATCTTTGTAAGGTTACACATCTCTAACTTGTTTATTTTGTCACTCTATTCATCTGTGTTTCCTCTTATTTTCAATTTTATTCTTGCCTCACCAATGATTATGATCGGGTTTTTTGTATTGTTTTAATGAGATTGAGATGTTTGTTAGGATTATAAGGATATCACAATAATAAAGGTGATCCTAATGTAACACTAGAAAAATGATTGAGTTGGTTTCCTTTATACCACACGATCTCATTTTCATTTTCTTATAATTATTTTGTTTTCTTTTTCTCTTTTTCATTTTCTACTTATAATTAGTATTTTAGCATATTTTTGAATCTGTATAACTTATGTTAATTGTTTAATTATCAGAATATAGAAGATGACATTGTATGTTCTTTAGGATATAAGTATATATTTAATTAATTTTGATGTTCAATACATATCTTTCTAAACTATTTAATGTCAAGGTTTGTTAATCATTACATGTTTGATTGATTTATATAATTGAGGATGTACTTAATAGAAATATTTAGCTTACATTATTTGATAGAAATCTCTGGTTCATAATCACTTTATGATTGTATAAACAAAATACAAAGGGTAAAAAAATACGTACTGCTGAAAAATTGTCATATTTTCCATTTTTATCTATCTTTTATGAGTAATTTTCTTTCTTATCTATCAAATGTACAGATCAAGTGATTTCTCATATAGGTTGATCTTTTGAAGGTTACACATCTCTAACTTTTTTATTTTGTCACTCTATTCATCTGTGATTCCTCTTATTTTCAATTTTATTCTTGCCTCACCAATGATTATGATCGGAATTTTTGTATTTTTTTGATGAGATTGAGATGTTTGTTAGGTTTATGAGGATCTCATAATAATAAAGGTGATGCTAATGTAACACTGGAAAAATGATTGAGTTGGTTTCCTTTATACCACACGATCTCATTTTCATTTTCTTATAATTATTTTGTTTTCTTTTTTTCTTTTTCATTTTCTACTTATAATTAGTATTTTAGCATATTTTTTAATCTGTATAACTTATGTTAATTGTTTAATTATCAGAATATAGAAGATGACATTTTATGTTCTTTAGGATATAAGTATATATTTAATTAATTTTGATGTTTAATACATATCTTCCTAAACTATTTAATGTCAAGGTTAGTTAATCATTACATGTTCGACTGATTTATATAATTGAGGATGTACTTAATAGAAGTATGTAACTTACACTATTTCATAGAAATCTCTTGTTCATGATCACTTTATGATTGTATAAACAAAATAAAAAGGGTAAAAAAATAGGTACTCCTGATAAATTGTCATTTTTTCCTTTTATTTCTTTCTTTTATGAGTCATTTTCTTTTTTATCTATCAAATGTACAAATTAAGTGATTTCTGATATAGGTTGATCTTTTGAAGGTTACACATCTCTATTCATTTGTGTTTCCTCTTATTTTCAATTTTATTCTTGCGTCACCAATGATTATGATAGGGTTTTTTATATTGTTTTGATGAGATTGAGATGTTTGTTAGGATTATGACGATCTCACAATAATAAATGTGATGCTAATGTAACACTGGATAAATGATAAAGTTGGTTTGCTTTATGGCATACGGTCTCATTTTCATTTTCTTGTAACTATTCTTTTTTGTTTTTTTCTTTTGCATTTTCTTGTAATTATTCTTTTTCTTTTTTTCTTTTTCATTTTCTACTTACAATTAGTATTTTAGCATATTTTTTAATCTGTATAACTTATGTTAATTGTTTAATTATCAGAATAAAAAAGATGACATTTTATGTTCTTCAGGATATAAGTATATATTTAATTAATTTTGATGTTCAATACATATCTTTCTAAACTAATTAATGTCAAGGTTTGTTACTCATTACATGTTTGATTGATTTTTGTAATTGAGGATGTACTTAATAGAAATATTTAGCTTACATTATTTAATAGAAATCTCTGGTTCATAATCACTTTATGACTGTATAAACAAAATACAAAGGGTAAAAAAATACGTACTGCTGAAAAATTGTCATATTTTCCTTTTTTTTCTATATTTTATGAGTAATTTTCTTTCTTATCTATCAAATGTACAGATCAAGTGATTTCTGATATAGGTTGATCTTTTGAAGGTTACACATCTCTAACTTGTTTATTTTGTCACTCTATTCATCTGTGTTTCCTCTTATTTTCAATTTTATTCTTACGTCACCAATGATTATGATAGGGTTTTTCGTATTCTTTTGATGAGATTGAGATGTTTGTTAGGATTATGAGGATCTCAAAATAATAAAGGTGATGCTAATGTAACACTGGATAAATGATAAAGTTGGTTTCCTTTATAGCATACAGTCTCATTTTCATTTTCTTGTAATTATTCTTTTTTCTTTTTTTCTTTTGCATTTTCTTGTAATTATTCTTTTTCTTCTTTTTCATTTTCTACTTATAATTAGTATTTTAGCATATTTTTTAATCTATATAACTTATGTTAATTGTTTAATTATCAGAATTAAAAAGATGACATTTTATGTTCTTCAGGATATAAGTATATATTTAATTAATTTTGATGTTCAATACATATCTTTCTAAACTAATTAATGTCAAGGTTTGTTACTCATTACATGTTTGATTGATTTTTGTAATTGAGGATGTACTTAATAGAAATATTTAGCTTACATTATTTAATAGAAATCTCTGGTTCATAATCACTTTATGACTGTATAAACAAAATACAAAGGGTAAAAAAATACGTACTGCTGAAAAATTGTCAAATTTACCTTTTTTTTCTATCTTTTATGAGTAATTTTCTTTCTTATCTATCAAATGTACAGATCAAGTGATTTCTGATATAGGTTGATCTTTTGAAGGTTACACATCTCTAACTTTTTTATTTGGTCACTCTATTCATCTGTGTTTCCTCTTATTTACAATTTTATTCTTACGTCACCAATGATTATGATAGGGTTTTTCGTATTGTTTTGATGAGATTGAGATGTTTGTTAGGATTATGAGGATCTCACAATAATAAAGGTGATGCCAATGTAACACTGGATAAATGATAAAGTTGGTTTCCTTTATAGCATACAGTCTCATTTTCATTTTCTTGTAATTATTCTTTTTTCTTTTTTTCTTTTGCATTTTCTTGTAATTATTCTTTTTCTTTTTTTTTTTTCATTTTCTACTTATAATTAGTATTTTAGCATATTTTTTAATTTATGTAACTTATGTTAATTGTTTAATTATCAGAATAAAAAAGATGACATTTTATGTTCTTCAGGATATAAGTATATATTTAATTAATTTTGATGTTCAATACATATCTTTCTATACTATTTAATGTCAAGGTTTGTTAATCATTACATGTTTGATTGATTTATATAATTGAGGATGTACTTAATAGAAATATTTAGCTTACACTATTTAATAGAAATCTATGGTTCATAATCACTTTATGATTGTATAAACAAAATACAAAGGGTAAAAAAATACGTACTGCTGAAAAATTGTCAAATTTCCTTTTTTTACTATCTTTTATGAGTAATTTTCTTTCTTATCTATCAAATGTACAAATCAAGTGATTTCTGATATAGGTTGATCGTTTGAAGGTTACACATCTCTAACTTGTTTATTTTGTCACTCTATTCATCTGTGTTTCCTCTTATTTTCAATTTTATTCTTACGTCACCAATGATTATGATAGGGTTTTTCGTATTGTTTTGATGAGATTGAGATGTTTGTTAGGATTATGAGGATCTCACAATAATAAAGGTGATGCCAATGTAAACTGGATAAATGATAAAGTTGGTTTCCTTTATAGCATACAGTCTCATTTTCATTTTCTTGTAATTATTCTTTTTTCTTTTTTTCTTTTGCATTTTCTTGTAATTATTCTTTTTCTTTTTTTCTTTTTCATTTTCTACTTATAATTAGTATTTTAGCATATTTTTTAATTTATGTAACTTATGTTAATTGTTTAATTATCAGAATAAAAAAGATGACATTTTATGTTCTTTAAGATATAAGTATATATTTAATTAATTTTGATGTTCAATACATATCTTTCTAAACTATTTAATGTCAAGGTTTGTTAATCATTACATGTTTGATTGATTTATATAATTGAGGATGTACTTGATAGAAATATTTAGCTTACACTATTTAATAGAAATCTATGGTTCATAATCACTTTATGATTGTATAAACAAAATACAAAGGGTAAAAAAATACGTACTGCTGAAAAATTGTTAATTTTCCTTTTTTTACTATCTTTTATGAGTAATTTTCTTTCTTATCTATCAAATGTACAAATCAAGTGATTTCTGATATAGGTTGATCTTTTGAAGGTTACACATCTCTAACTTTTTTATTTTGTCACTCTATTCATCTGTGTTTCCTCTTATTTTCAATTTTATTCTTACGTCACCAATGATTATGATAGGGTTTTTCGTATTGTTTTGATGAGATTGAGATGTTTGTTAGGATTATGAGGATCTCACAATAATAAAGGTGATGCCAATGTAACACTGGATAAATGATAAAGTTGGTTTCCTTTATAGCATACAGTCTCATTTTCATTTTCTTGTAATTATTCTTTTTTCTTTTTTTTTTGCATTTTCTTGTAATTATTCTTTTTTTTTTTTTTCATTATCTACTTATAATTAGTATTTTAGCATATTTTTTAATTTATGTAACTTATGTTAATTGTTTAATTATCAGAATAAAAAAGATGACATTTTATGTTCTTCAGGATATAAGTATATATTTAATTAATTTTGATGTTCAATACATATCTTTCTATACTATTTAATGTCAAGGTTTGTTAATCATTACATGTTTGATTGATTTATATAATTGAGGATGTACTTAATAGAAATATTTAGCTTACACTATTTAATAGAAATCTATGGTTCATAATCACTTTATGATTGTATAAACAAAATACAAAGGGTAAAAAAATTAGTACTGCTGAAAAATTGTTAAATTTTCCTTTTTTACTATCTTTTATGAGTAATTTTCTTTCTTATCTATCAAATGTACAGTTTAAGTGATTTCTGATATAGGTTAATCGTTTGAAGGTTACACATCTCTAACTTTTTTATTTTGTCACTCTATTCCTCTGTGTTTCCTCTTATTTTCAATTTTATTCTTGCCTCCCCCAATGATTATGATCGGGTTTTTTGTATTGTTTTGATGAGATTGAGTTGTTTGTTAGGATTATGAGGATCTCACAATAATAAAGGTGATGCTAATGTAACACTGGAAAAACGATTGAGTTGGTTTCCTTTATACCACACGATCTCATTTTCATTTTCTTATAATTATTCTTTTTCTTTTTTTCTTTTTCTTTTTCTACTTATAATTAGTATTTTAGCATATTTTTTAATCTATGTAACTTATGTTAATTGTTTAATTATCAGAATAAAAAAAGATGACTTTTTATGTTCTTCAGGATATAAGTATATATTTCATTAATTTTGATGTTCAATACATATCTTTCTAAACTAGTTAATGTCAAGGTTTGTTACTCATTACATGTTTGATTGATTTTTGTAATTGAGGATGTACTTAATAGAAATATTTAGCTTACATTATTTAATAGAAATCTCTGGTTCATAATCACTTTATGACGGTATAAACAAAATACAAAGGGTAAAAAAATACGTACTGCTGAAAAATTGTCATATTTCCTTTTTTTCTATCTTTTATGAGTAATTTTCTTTCTTATCTATCAAATGTACAGATCAAGTGATTTCTGATATAGGTTGATCTTTTGAAGGTTACACATCTCTAACTTGTTTATTTTGTCACTCTATTCATCTGTGTTTCCTCTTATTTTCAATTTTATTCTTGCGTCACCAATGATTATGATAGGGTTTTTCGTATTGTTTTGATGAGATTGAGATGTTTGTTAGGATTATGAGGATCTCATAATAATAAAGGTGATGCTAATGTAACACTGGATAAATGATAAAGTTGGTTTCCTTTATAGCATACAGTCTCATTTTCATTTTCTTGTAATTATTCTTTTTTTTTTTTTTTTGCATTTTCTTGTAATTATTCTTTTTCTTTTTTTCTTTTTCATTTTCTACTTATAATTAGTATTTTAGCATATTTTTTAATTTATGTAACTTATGTTAATTGTTTAATTATCAGAATAAAAAAGATGACATTTTATGTTCTTTAAGATATAAGTATATATTTAATTAATTTTGATGTTCAATACATATCTTTCTAAACTATTTAATGTCAAGGTTTGTTAATCATTACATGTTTGATTGATTTATATAATTGAGGATGTACTTAATAGAAATATTTAGCTTACACTATTTAATAGAAATCTATGGTTCATAATCACTTTATGATTGTATAAACAAAATACAAAGGGTAAAAAAATACGTACTGCTGAAAAATTGTTAAATTTTCCTTTTTTACTATCTTTTATGAGTAATTTTCTTTCTTATCTATCAAATGTACAAATCAAGTGATTTCTGATATAGGTTGATCTTTTGAAGGTTACACATCTCTAACTTTTTTATTTTGTCACTCTATTCATCTGTGTTTCCTCTTATTTTCAATTTTATTCTTGCCTCCCAATGATTATGATCGGGTTTTTTGTATTGTTTTGATGAGATTGAGATGTTTGTTAGGATTATGAGGATCTCACAATAATAAAGGTGATGCTAATGTAACACTGGAAAAATGATTGAGTTGGTTTCCTTTATACCACACGATCTCATTTTCATTTTCTTATAATTATTTTGTTTTTTTTTTTTTCATTTTCTACTTATAATTAGTCTTTTAGCATATTTTTTAATTTGTATAACTTATGTTAATTGTTTAATTATCAGAATATAGAAGATGACATTTTATGTTCTTAAGGATATAAGTATATATTTAATTAATTTTGATGTTCAATACATATCTTTCTAAACTATTTAATGTCAAGGTTTGTTACTCATTACATGTTTGATTGATTTTTGTAATTGAGGATGTACTTAATAGAAATATTTAGCTTACATTATTTAATAGAAATCTCTGGTTCATAATCACTTTATGACTGTATAAACAAAATAGAAAGGGTAAAAAAATACGTACTGCTGAAAAATTGTCATATTTTCCTTTTTTTTATATCTTTTATGAGTAATTTTCTTTCTTATCTATCAAATGTACAAATCAAGTGATTTCTGATATAGGTTGATCTTTTGAAGGTTACACATCTCTAACTTTTTTATTTTGTCACTCTATTCATCTGTGTTTCCTCTTATTTTCAATTTTATTCTTGCCTCACCAATGATTATGATCGGGTTTTTTGTATTGTTTTGATGAGATTGAGATGTTTGTTAGGAGTATGAGGATCTCACAATAATAAAGGTGATGCTAATGTAACACTAGAAAAATTATTGAGTTGGTTTCCTTTATAGCATACGGTCTCATTTTCATTTTCTTGTAATTATTCTTTTTTCTTTTTTTCTTTTGCATTTTCTTGTAATTATTCTTTTTCTTTTTTTCTTTTTCATTTTCTACTTATAATTAGTATTTTAGCATATTTTTTAATTTGTATAACTTATGTTAATTGTTTAATTATCAGAATATAAACGATGACATTTTATGTTCTTCAGGATATAAGTATATATTTAATTAATTTTGATGTTCAACACATATCTTTCTAAACTATTTAATGTCAAGGTTTGTTAATCATTACATGTTTGATTGATTTATATAATTGAGGATGTACTTAATAGAAATATTTAGCTTACACTATTTAATAGAAATCTATGGTTCATAATCACTTTATGATTGTATAAACAAAATACAAAGGGTAAAAAAATACGTACTGCTGAAAAATTGTTAAATTTTCCTTTTTTTACTATCTTTTATGAGTAATTTTCTTTCTTATCTATCAAATGTACAGTTTAAGTGATTTCTGATATAGGTTGATCTTTTGAAGGTTACACATCTCTAACTTTTTTATTTTGTCACTCTGTTCATCTGTGTTTCCTCTTATTTTCAATTTTATTCTTGCCTCCCCAATGATTATGATCGGGTTTTTTGTATTGTTTTGATGAGATTGAGTTGTTTGTTAGGATTATGAGGATCTCACAATAATAAAGGTGATGCTAATGTAAAACTGGAAAAACGATTGAGTTGGTTTCCTTTATACCACACAATCTCATTTTCATTTTCTTATAATTATTCTGTTGTCTTGTTTTCTTTTTCATTTTTTACTTATGATTAATATTTTAGCATATTTTTAATCTGTATAACTTATGTTAATTGTTTAATTATCAGAATATAGAAGATGACATTGTATGTTCTTTAGAATATAAGTATATATTTAATTAATTTTGATGTTCAATACATATCTTTCTAAACTATTTAATGTCAAGGTTTGTTAATCATTACATGTTTGATTGATTGATATAATTGAGGATGTAATTAATAGAAATATTTAGCTTACATTATTTAATAGAAATCTATGGTTCATAATCACTTTATGATTGTATAAACAAAATACAAAGGGTAAAAAAATACGTACTGCTGAAAAATTGTTAAATTTTCCTTTTTTTACTATCTTTTATGAGTAATTTTCTTTCTTATCTATCAAATGTACAAATCAAGTGATTTCTGATATAGGTTGATCGTTTGAAGGTTACACATCTCTAACTTTTTTATTTTGTCACTCTATTCATCTGTGTTTCCTCTTATTTTCAATTTTATTCTTACGTCACCAATGATTATGATAGGGTTTTTCGTATTGTTTTGATGAGATTGAGATGTTTGTTAGGATTATGAGGATCTCACAATAATAAAGGTGATGCCAATGTAACACTGGATAAATGATAAAGTTGGTTTCCTTTATAGCATACAGTCTCATTTTCATTTTCTTGTAATTATTCTTTTTCTTTTTTTCTTTTGCATTTTCTTGTAATTATTCTTTTTCTTTTTTTCTTTTTCATTTTCTACTTATAATTAGTATTTTAGCATATTTTTTAATTTATGTAACTTATGTTAATTGTTTAATTATCAGAATAAAAAAGATGACATTTTATGTTCTTTAAGATATAAGTATATATTTAATTAATTTTGATGTTCAATACATATCTTTCTAAACTATTTAATGTCAAGGTTTGTTAATCATTACATGTTTGATTGATTTATATAATTGAGGATGTACTTAATAGAAATATTTAGCTTACACTATTTAATAGAAATCTATGGTTCATAATCACTTTATGATTGTATAAACAAAATACAAAGGGTAAAAAAATACGTACTGCTGAAAAATTGTTAAATTTTCCTTTTTTTACTATCTTTTATGAGTAATTTTCTTTCTTATCTATCAAATGTACAAATCAAGTGATTTCTGATATAGGTTGATCTTTTGAAGGTTACACATCTCTAACTCTTTTATTTTGTCACTCTATTCATCTGTGTTTCCTCTTATTTTCAATTTTATTCTTGCCTCCCCAATGATTATGATCAGGTTTTTTGTATTGTTTTGATGAGATTGAGTTGTTTGTTAGGATTATGAGGATCTCACAATAATAAAGGTGATGCTAATGTAACACTGGAAAAACGATTGAGTTGGTTTCCTTTATACCACACGATCTCATTTTCATTTTCTTATAATTATTTTGTTTTCTTTTTTTCTTTTTCATTTTCTACTTATAATTAGTCTTTTAGCATATTTTTTAATTTGTATAACTTATGTTAATTGTTTAATTATCAGAATATAGAAGATGACATTTTATGTTCTTTAGGATATAAGTATATATTTAATTAATTTTGATGTTCAATACATATCTTTCTAAACTATTTAATGTCAAGGTTTGTTACTCATTACATGTTTGATTGATTTTTGTAATTGAGGATGTACTTAATAGAAATATTTAGCTTACATTATTTAATAGAAATCTCTGGTTCATAATCACTTTATGACTGTATAAACAAAATAGAAAGGGTAAAAAAATACGTACTGCTGAAAAATTGTCATATTTTCCTTTTTTTTCTATCTTTTATGAGTAATTTTCTTTCTTATCTATCAAATGTACAAATCAAGTGATTTCTGATATAGGTTGATCTTTTGAAGGTTACACATCTCTAACTTTTTTATTTTGTCACTCTATTCATCTGTGTTTCCTCTTATTTTCAATTTTATTCTTGCCTCACCAATGATTATGATCGGGTTTTTTGTATTGTTTTGATGAGATTGAGATGTTTGTTAGGATTATGAGGATCTCACAATAATAAAGGTGATGCTAATGTAACACTGGAAAAATGATTGAGTTGGTTTCCTTTATGGCATACGGTCTCATTTTCATTTTCTTGTAATTATTCTTTTTTCTTTTTTTCTTTTGCATTTTCTTGTAATTATTCTTTTTCTTTTTTTCTTTTTCATTTTCTACTTATAATTAGTATTTTAGCATATTTTTTAATCTATGTAACTTATGTTAATTGTTTAATTATCAGAATAAAAAAGATGACTTTTTATGTTCTTCAGGATATAAGTATATATTTAATTAATTTTGATGTTCAATACATATCTTTCTAAACTAGTTAATGTCAAGGTTTGTTACTCATTACATGTTTGATTGATTTTTGTAATTGAGGATGTACTTAATAGAAATATTTAGCTTACATTATTTAATAGAAATCTCTGGTTCATAATCACTTTATGACGGTATAAACAAAATACAAAGGGTAAAAAAATACGTACTGCTGAAAAATTGTCATATTTACCTTTTTTTTCTATCTTTTATGAGTAATTTTCTTTCTTATCTATCAAATGTACAGATCAAGTGATTTCTAATATAGGTTGATCTTTTGAAGGTTACACATCTCTAACTTTTTTATTTTGTCACTCTATTCATCTGTGTTTCCTCTTATTTTCAATTTTATTCTTACGTCACCAATGATTATGATAGGGTTTTTCGTATTGTTTTGATGAGATTGAGATGTTTGTTAGGATTATGAGGATCTCACAATAATAAAGGTGATTCCAATGTAAAACTGGATAAATGATAAAGTTGGTTTCCTTTATAGCATACAGTCTCATTTTCATTTTCTTGTAATTATTTTTTTTTCTTTTTTTCTTTTGCATTTTCTTGTAATTATGCTTTTTCTTTTTTTCTTTTTCATTTTCTACTTATAATTAGTATTTTAGCATATTTTTTAATTTATGTAACTTATGTTAATTGTTTAATTATCAGAATAAAAAAGATGACATTTTATGTTCTTTAAGATATAAGTATATATTTAATTAATTTTGATGTTCAATACATATCTTTCTAAACTATTTAATGTCAAGGTTTGTTAATCATTACATGTTTGATTGATTTATATAATTGAGGATGTACTTGATAGAAATATTTAGCTTACACTATTTAATAGAAATCTATGGTTCATAATCACTTTATGACTGTATAAACAAAATACAAAGGGTAAAAAAATACGTACTGCTGAAAAATTGTCATATTTACCTTTTTTTACTATCTTTTATGAGTAATTTTCTTTCTTATCTATCAAATGTACAAATCAAGTGATTTCTGATATAGGTTGATCTTTTGAAGGTTACACATCTCTAACTTTTTTATTTTGTCACTCTATTCATCTGTGTTTCCTCTTATTTTCAATTTTATTCTTACGTCACCAATGATTATGATAGGGTTTTTCGTATTGTTTTGATGAGATTGAGATGTTTGTTAGGATTATGAGGATCTCACAATAATAAAGGTGATGCCAATGTAAAACTGGATAAATGATAAAGTTGGTTTCCTTTATAGCATACAGTCTCATTTTCATTTTCTTGTAATTATTCTTTTTTCTTTTTTTCTTTTGCATTTTCTTGTAATTATTCTTTTTCTTTTTTTCTTTTTCATTTTCTACTTATAATTAGTATTTTAGCATATTTTTTAATTTATGTAACTTATGTTAATTGTTTAATTATCAGAATAAAAAAGATGACATTTTATGTTCTTTAAGATATAAGTATATATTTAATTAATTTTGATGTTCAATACATATCTTTCTAAACTATTTAATGTCAAGGTTTGTTAATCATTACATGTTTGATTGATTTATATAATTGAGGATGTACTTGATAGAAATATTTAGCTTACACTATTTAATAGAAATCTATGGTTCATAATCACTTTATGACTGTATAAACAAAATACAAAGGGTAAAAAAATACGTACTGCTGAAAAATTGTCATATTTACCTTTTTTTACTATCTTTTATGAGTAATTTTCTTTCTTATCTATCAAATGTACAAATCAAGTGATTTCTGATATAGGTTGATCTTTTGAAGGTTACACATCTCTAACTTTTTATTTTGTCACTCTATTCATCTGTGTTTCCTCTTATTTTCAATTTTATTCTTACGTCACCAATGATTATGATAGGGTTTTTCGTATTGTTTTGATGAGATTGAGATGTTTGTTAGGATTATGAGGATCTCACAATAATAAAGGTGATGCCAATGTAACACTGGATAAATGATAAAGTTGGTTTCCTTTATAGCATACAGTCTCATTTTCATTTTCTTGTAATTATTCTTTTTTCTTTTTTTTTTTGCATTTTCTTGTAATTATTCTTTTCTTTTTTTCTTTTTCATTTTCTTCTTATAATTAGTATTTTAGCATATTTTTTAATTTATGTAACTTATGTTAATTGTTTAATTATCAGAATAAAAAAGATGACATTTTATGTTCTTCAGGATATAAGTATATATTTAATTAATTTTGATGTTCAATACATATCTTTCTAAACTATTTAATGTCAAGGTTTGTTAATCATTACATGTTTGATTGATTTATATAATTGAGGATGTACTTGATAGAAATATTTAGCTTACACTATTTAATAGAAATCTATGGTTCATAATCACTTTATGATTGTATAAACAAAATACAAAGGGTAAAAAATTACGTACTGCTGAAAAATTGTTAAATTTTCCTTTATTTACTATCTTTTATGAGTAATTTTCTTTCTTATCTATCAAATGTACAAATCAAGTGATTTCTGATATAGGTTGATCTTTTGAAGGTTACACATCTCTAACTTTTTTATTTTGTCACTCTATTCATCTGTGTTTCCTCTTATTTTCAATTTTATTCTGACGTCACCAATGATTATGATAGGGTTTTTCGTATTGTTTTGATGAGATTGAGATGTTTGTTAGGATTATGAGGATCTCACAATAATAAAGGTGATGCCAATGTAACACTGGATAAATGATAAAGTTGGTTTCCTTTATAGCATACAGTCTCATTTTCATTTTCTTGTAATTATTCTTTTTTCTTTTTTTCTTTTGCATTTTCTTGTAATTATTCTTTTTCTTTTTTTCTTTTTCATTTTCTTCTTATAATTAGTATTTTAGCATATTTTTTAATTTATGTAACTTATGTTAATTGTTTAATTATCAGAATAAAAAAGATGACATTTTATGTTCTTCAGGATATAAGTATATATTTAATTAATTTTGATGTTCAATACATATCTTTCTAAACTATTTAATGTCAAGGTTTGTTAATCATTACATGTTTGATTGATTTATATAATTGAGGATGTACTTAATAGAAATATTTAGCTTACACTATTTAATAGAAATCTATGGTTCATAATCACTTTATGATTGTATAAACAAAATACAAAGGGTAAAAAAATACGTACTGCTGAAAAATTGTTAAATTTTCCTTTTTTTACTATCTTTTATGAGTAATTTTCTTTCTTATCTATCAAATGTACAAATCAAGTGATTTCTGATATAGGTTGATCTTTTGAAGGTTACACATCTCTAACTTTTTTATTTGTCACTCTATTCATCTGTGTTTCCTCTTATTTTCAATTTTATTCTGACGTCACCAATGATTATGATAGGGTTTTTCGTATTGTTTTGATGAGATTGAGATGTTTGTTAGGATTATGAGGATCTCACAATAATAAAGGTGATGCCAATGTAACACTGGATAAATGATAAAGTTGGTTTCCTTTATAGCATACAGTCTCATTTTCATTTTCTTGTAATTATTCTTTTTTCTTTTTTCTTTTGCATTTTCTTGTAATTATTCTTTTTCTTTTTTTCTTTTTCATTTTCTTCTTATAATTAGTATTTTAGCATATTTTTAATTTATGTAACTTATGTTAATTGTTTAATTATCAGAATAAAAAAGATGACATTTTATGTTCTTCAGGATATAAGTATATATTTAATTAATTTTGATGTTCAATACATATCTTTCTAAACTATTTAATGTCAAGGTTTGTTAATCATTACATGTTTGATTGATTTATATAATTGAGGATGTACTTAATAGAAATATTTAGCTTACACTATTTAATAGAAATCTATGGTTCATAATCACTTTATGATTGTATAAACAAAATACAAAGGGTAAAAAAATACGTACTGCTGAAAAATTGTTAAATTTTCCTTTTTTTACTATCTTTTATGAGTAATTTTCTTTCTTATCTATCAAATGTACAAATCAAGTGATTTCTGATATAGGTTGATCTTTTGAAGGTTACACATCTCTAACTTTTTTATTTTGTCACTCTATTCATCTGTGTTTCCTCTTATTTTCAATTTTATTCTTGCCTCCCCAATGATTATGATCGGGTTTTTTGTATTGTTTTGATGAGATTGAGTTGTTTGTTAGGATTATGAGGATCTCACAATAATAAAGGTGATGCTAATGTAACACTGGAAAAACGATTGAGTTGGTTTCCTTTATACCACACGATCTCATTTTCATTTTCTTATAATTATTTTGTTTTCTTTTTTTCTTTTTCATTTTCTACTTATAATTAGTCTTTTAGCATATTTTTTAATTTGTATAACTTATGTTAATTGTTTAATTATCAGAATATACAAGATGACATTTTATGTTCTTTAGGATATAAGTATATATTTAATTAATTTTGATGTTCAATACATATCTTTCTAAACTATTTAATGTCAAGGTTTGTTACTCATTACATGTTTGATTGATTTTTGTAATTGAGGATGTACTTAATAGAAATATTTAGCTTACATTATTTAATAGAAATCTCTGGTTCATAATCACTTTATGACTGTATAAACAAAATAGAAAGGGTAAAAAAATACGTACTGCTGAAAAATTGTCATATTTTCCTTTTTTTTCTATCTTTTATGAGTAATTTTCTTTCTTATCTATCAAATGTACAAATCAAGTGATTTCTGATATAGGTAGATCTTTTGAAGGTTACACATCTCTAACTTTTTTATTTTGTCACTCTATTCATCTGTGTTTCCTCTTATTTTCAATTTTATTCTTGCCTCACCAATGATTATGATCGGGTTTTTTGTATTGTTTTGATGAGATTGAGATGTTTGTTAGGAGTATGAGGATCTCACAATAATAAAGGTGATGCTAATGTAACACTAGAAAAATTATTGAGTTGGTTTCCTTTATGGCATACGGTCTCATTTTCATTTTCTTGTAATTATTCTTTTTTCTTTTTTTCTTTTGCATTTTCTTGTAATTATTCTTTTTCTTTTTTTCTTTTTCATTTTCTACTTATAATTAGTATTTTAGCATATTTTTTAATCTATGTAACTTATGTTAATTGTTTAATTATCAGAATAAAAAAGATGACTTTTTATGTTCTTCAGGATATAAGTATATATTTAATTAATTTTGATGTTCAATACATATCTTTCTAAACTATTTAATGTCAAGGTTTGTTACTCATTACATGTTTGATTGATTTTTATAATTGAGGATGTACTTAATAGAAATATTTAGCTTACATTATTTAATAGAAATCTCTGGTTCATAATCACTTTATGACTGTATAAACAAAATACAAAGGGTAAAAAAATACGTACTGCTGAAAAATTGTCATATTTTCCTTTTTTTTCTATCTTTTATGAGTAATTTTCTTTCTTATCTATCAAATGTACAGATCAAGTGATTTCTGATATAGGTTGATCTTTTGAAGGTTACACATCTCTAACTTGTTTATTTTGTCACTCGATTCATCTGTGTTTCCTCTTATTTTCAGTTTTATTCTTGCGTCACCAATGATTATGATAGGGTTTTTCGTATTGTTTTGATGAGATTGAGATGTTTGTTAGGATTATGAGGATCTCACAATAATAAAGGTGATGCCAATGTAAAACTGGATAAATGATAAAGTTGGTTTCCTTTATAGCATACAGTCTCATTTTCATTTTCTTGTAATTATTCTTTTTTCTTTTTTTCTTTTGCATTTTCTTGTAATTATTCTTTTTCTTTTTTTCTTTTTCATTTTTTACTTATAATTAGTATTTTAGCATATTTTTTAATTTATGTAACTTATGTTAATTGTTTAATTATCAGAATAAAAAAGATGACATTTTATGTTCTTTAAGATATAAGTATAGATTTAATTAATTTTGATGTTCAATACATATCTTTCTAAACTATTTAATGTCAAGGTTTGTTAATCATTACATGTTTGATTGATTTATATAATTGAGGATGTACTTAATAGAAATATTTAGCTTACACTATTTAATAGAAATCTATGGTTCATAATCACTTTATGATTGTATAAACAAAATACAAAGGGTAAAAAAATACGTACTGCTGAAAAATTGTTAAATTTTCCTTTATTTACTATCTTTTATGAGTAATTTTCTTTCTTATCTATCAAATGTACAAATCAAGTGATTTCTGATATAGGTTGATCTTTTGAAGGTTACACATCTCTAACTTTTTATTTTGTCACTCTATTCATCTGTGTTTCCTCTTATTTTCAATTTTATTCTTACGTCACCAATGATTATGATAGGGTTTTTCGTATTGTTTTGATGAGATTGAGATGTTTGTTAGGATTATGAGGATCTCACAATAATAAAGGTGATGCCAATGTAACACTGGATAAATGATAAAGTTGGTTTCCTTTATAGCATACAGTCTCATTTTCATTTTCTTGTAATTATTCTTTTTTCTTTTTTTCTTTTGCATTTTCTTGTAATTATTCTTTTTCTTTTTTTCTTTTTCATTTTCTACTTATAATTAGTATTTTAGCATATTTTTTAATTTATGTAACTTATGTTAATTGTTTAATTATCAGAATAAAAAAGATGACATTTTATGTTCTTCAGGATATAAGTATATATTTAATTAATTTTGATGTTCAATACATATCTTTCTAAACTATTTAATGTCAAGGTTTGTTAATCATTACATGTTTGATTGATTTATATAATTGAGGATGTACTTAATAGAAATATTTAGCTTACACTATTTAATAGAAATCTATGGTTCATAATCACTTTATGATTGTATAAACAAAATACAAAGGGTAAAAAAATACGTACTGCTGAAAAATTGTTAAATTTTCCTTTTTTTACTATCTTTTATGAGTAATTTTCTTTCTTATCTATCAAATGTACAAATCAAGTGATTTCTGATATAGGTTGATCTTTTGAAGGTTACACATCTCTAACTTTTTTATTTTGTCACTCTATTCATCTGTGTTTCCTCTTATTTTCAATTTTATTCTTGCCTCCCCAATGATTATGATCGGGTTTTTTGTATTGTTTTGATGAGATTGAGATGTTTGTTAGGATTATGAGGATCTCACAATAATAAAGGTGATGCTAATGTAACACTGGAAAAACGATTGAGTTGGTTTCCTTTATACCACACGATCTCATTTTCATTTTCTTATAATTATTTTGTTTTCTTTTTTTCTTTTTCATTTTCTACTTATAATTAGTCTTTTAGCATATTTTTTAATTTGTATAACTTATGTTAATTGTTTAATTATCAGAATATAGAAGATGACATTTTATGTTCTTTAGGATATCAGTATATATTTAATTAATTTTGATGTTCAATACATATCTTTCTAAACTATTTAATGTCAAGGTTTGTTAATCATTACATGTTTGATTGATTTATATAATTGAGGATGTACTTGATAGAAATATTTAGCTTACACTATTTAATAGAAATCTATGGTTCATAATCACTTTATGATTGTATAAACAAAATACAAAGGATAAAAAAATACGTACTGCTGAAAAATTGTTAAATTTTCCTTTTTTTACTATCTTTTATGAGTAATTTTCTTTCTTATCTATCAAATGTACAAATCAAGTGATTTCTGATATAGGTTGATCTTTTGAAGGTTACACATCTCTAACTTTTTTATTTGTCACTCTATTCATCTGTGTTTCCTCTTATTTTCAATATTATTCTTGCCTCACCAATGATTATGATCGGGTTTTTTGTATTGTTTTGATGAGATTGAGATGTTTGTTAGGATTATGAGGATCTCACAATAATAAAGGTGATGCTAATGTAACACTGGAAAAATGATTGAGTTGGTTTCCTTTATACCACACGATCTCATTTTCATTTTCTTATAATTATTTTGTTTTCTTTTTTTCTTTTTCATTTTCTACTTATAATTAGTCTTTTAGCATATTTTTTAATTTGTATAACTTATGTTAATTGTTTAATTATCAGAATATAGAAGATGACATTTTATGTTCTTTAGGATATAAGTATATATTTAATTAATTTTGATGTTCAATACATATCTTTCTAAACTATTTAATGTCAAGGTTTGTTACTCATTACATGTTTGATTGATTTTTATAATTGAGGATGTACTTAATAGAAATATTTAGCTTACATTATTTAATAGAAATCTCTGGTTCATAATCACTTTATGATTGTATAAACAAAATACAAAGGGTAAAAAAATACGTACTGCTGAAAAATTGTCATATTTTCCTTTTTTTTCTATCTTTTATGAGTAATTTTCTTTCTTATCTATCAAATGTACAAATCAAGTGATTTCTGATATAGGTAGATCTTTTGAAGGTTACACATCTCTAACTTTTTTATTTTGTCACTCTATTCATCTGTTTTTTCTCTTATTTTCAGTTTTATTCTTGCCTCACCAATGATTATGATCGGGTTTTTTGTATTGTTTTGATGAGATTGAGATGTTTGTTAGGAGTATGAGGATCTCACAATAATAAAGGTGATGCTAATGTAACACTAGAAAAATTATTGAGTTGGTTTCCTTTATGGCATACGGTCTCATTTTCATTTTCTTGTAATTATTCTTTTTTCTTTTTTTCTTTTGCATTTTCTTGTAATTATTCTTTTTCTTTTTTCTTTTTCATTTTCTACTTATAATTAGTATTTTAGCATATTTTTTAATCTATGTAACTTATGTTAATTGTTTAATTATCAGAATAAAAAAGATGACTTTTTATGTTCTTCAGGATATAAGTATATATTTAATTAATTTTGATGTTCAATACATATCTTTCTAAACTAATTAATGTCAAGGTTTGTTACTCATTACATGTTTGATTGATTTTTGTAATTGAGGATGTACTTAATAGAAATATTTAGCTTACATTATTTAATAGAAATCTCTGGTTCATAATCACTTTATGACTGTATAAACAAAATACAAAGGGTAAAAAAATACGTACTGCTGAAAAATTGTCATATTTTCCTTTTTTTTCTATCTTTTATGAGTAATTTTCTTTCTTATCTATCAAATGTACAGATCAAGTGATTTCTGATATAGGTTGATCTTTTGAAGGTTACACATCTCTAACTTGTTTATTTTGTCACTCTATTCATCTGTGTTTCCTCTTATTTTCAATTTTATTCTTACGTCACCAATGATTATGATAGGGTTTTTCGTATTGTTTTGATGAGATTGAGATGTTTGTTAGGATTATGAGGATCTCACAATAATAAAGGTGATGCCAATGTAACACTGGATAAATGATAAAGTTGGTTTCCTTTATAGCATACAGTCTCATTTTCATTTTCTTGTAATTATTTTTTTTCTTTTTTTCTTGCATTTTCTTGTAATTATTCTTTTTCTTTTTTTCTTTTCATTTTCTACTTATAATTAGTATTTTAGCATATTTTTTAATTTATGTAACTTATGTTAATTGTTTAATTATCAGAATAAAAAAGATGACATTTTATGTTCTTTAAGATATAAGTATATATTTAATTAATTTTGATGTTCAATACATATCTTTCTAAACTATTTAATGTCAAGGTTTGTTAATCATTACATGTTTGATTGATTTATATAATTGAGGATGTACTTGATAGAAATATTTAGCTTACACTATTTAATAGAAATCTATGGTTCATAATCACTTTATGACTGTATAAACAAAATACAAAGGGTAAAAAAATACGTACTGCTGAAAAATTGTCATATTTACCTTTTTTTACTATCTTTTATGAGTAATTTTCTTTCTTATCTATCAAATGTACAAATCAAGTGATTTCTGATATAGGTTGATCTTTTGAAGGTTACACATCTCTAACTTTTTTATTTTGTCACTCTATTCATCTGTGTTTCCTCTTATTTTCAATTTTATTCTTACGTCACCAATGATTATGATAGGGTTTTTCGTATTGTTTTGATGAGATTGAGATGTTTGTTAGGATTATGAGGATCTCACAATAATAAAGGTGATGCCAATGTAAACTGGATAAATGATAAAGTTGGTTTCCTTTATAGCATACAGTCTCATTTTCATTTTCTTGTAATTATTCTTTTTTCTTTTTTTCTTTTGCATTTTCTTGTAATTATTCTTTTTCTTTTTTTCTTTTCATTTTCTACTTATAATTAGTATTTTAGCATATTTTTTAATTTATGTAACTTATGTTAATTGTTTAATTATCAGAATAAAAAAGATGACATTTTATGTTCTTTAGGATATAAGTATATATTTAATTAATTTTGATGTTCAATACATATCTTTCTAAACTATTTAATGTCAAGGTTTGTTAATCATTACATGTTTGATTGATTTATATAATTGAGGATGTACTTAATAGAAATATTTAGCTTACACTATTTAATAGAAATCTATGGTTCATAATCACTTTATGACTGTATAAACAAAATACAAAGGGTAAAAAAATACGTACTGCTGAAAAATTGTCATATTTTCCTTTTTTACTATCTTTTATGAGTAATTTTCTTTCTTATCTATCAAATGTACAAATCAAGTGATTTCTGATATAGGTTGATCTTTTGAAGGTTACACATCTCTAACTTTTTTATTTTGTCACTCTATTCATCTGTGTTTCCTCTTATTTTCAATTTTATTCTTACGTCACCAATGATTATGATAGGGTTTTTCGTATTGTTTTGATGAGATTGAGATGTTTGTTAGGATTATGAGGATCTCACAATAATAAAGGTGATGCCAATGTAACACTGGATAAATGATAAAGTTGGTTTCCTTTATAGCATACAGTCTCATTTTCATTTTCTTGTAATTATTCTTTTTTCTTTTTTTCTTTTGCATTTTCTTGTAATTATTCTTTTTCTTTTTTTCTTTTTCATTTTCTACTTATAATTAGTATTTTAGCATATTTTTTAATTTATGTAACTTATGTTAATTGTTTAATTATCAGAATAAAAAAGATGACATTTTATGTTCTTCAGGATATAAGTATATATTTAATTAATTTTGATGTTCAATACATATCTTTCTAAACTATTTAATGTCAAGGTTTGTTAATCATTACATGTTTGATTGATTTATATAATTGAGGATGTACTTGATAGAAATATTTAGCTTACACTATTTAATAGAAATCTATGGTTCATAATCACTTTATGATTGTATAAACAAAATACAAAGGGTAAAAAAATACGTACTGCTGAAAAATTGTTAAATTTTCCTTTTTTTACTATCTTTTATGAGTAATTTTCTTTCTTATCTATCAAATGTACAAATCAAGTGATTTCTGATATAGGTTGATCTTTTGAAGGTTACACATCTCTAACTTTTTTATTTTGTCACTCTATTCATCTGTGTTTCCTCTTATTTTCAATTTTATTCTGACGTCACCAATGATTATGATAGGGTTTTTCGTATTGTTTTGATGAGATTGAGATGTTTGTTAGGATTATGAGGATCTCACAATAATAAAGGTGATGCCAATGTAACACTGGATAAATGATAAAGTTGGTTTCCTTTATAGCATACAGTCTCATTTTCATTTTCTTGTAATTATTCTTTTTTCTTTTTTTCTTTTGCATTTTCTTGTAATTATTCTTTTTCTTTTTTTCTTTTTCATTTTCTTCTTATAATTAGTATTTTAGCATATTTTTTAATTTATGTAACTTATGTTAATTGTTTAATTATCAGAATAAAAAAGATGACATTTTATGTTCTTCAGGATATAAGTATATATTTAATTAATTTTGATGTTCAATACATATCTTTCTAAACTATTTAATGTCAAGGTTTGTTAATCATTACATGTTTGATTGATTTATATAATTGAGGATGTACTTAATAGAAATATTTAGCTTACACTATTTAATAGAAATCTATGGTTCATAATCACTTTATGATTGTATAAACAAAATACAAAGGGTAAAAAAATACGTACTGCTGAAAAATTGTTAAATTTTCCTTTTTTTACTATCTTTTATGAGTAATTTTCTTTCTTATCTATCAAATGTACAAATCAAGTGATTTCTGATATAGGTTGATCTTTTGAAGGTTACACATCTCTAACTTTTTTATTTTGTCACTCTATTCATCTGTGTTTCCTCTTATTTTCAATTTTATTCTGCGTCACCAATGATTATGATAGGGTTTTTCGTATTGTTTTGATGAGATTGAGATGTTTGTTAGGATTATGAGGATCTCACAATAATAAAGGTGATGCCAATGTAACACTGGAAAAATGATAAGTTGGTTTCCTTTATAGCATACAGTCTCATTTTCATTTTCTTGTAATTATTCTTTTTCTTTTTTTCTTTTGCATTTTCTTGTAATTATTCTTTTTCTTTTTTTCTTTTTCATTTTCTACTTATAATTAGTATTTTAGCATATTTTTTAATTTATGTAACTTATGTTAATTGTTTATTATCAGAATAAAAAAGATGACATTTTATGTTCTTCAGGATATAAGTATATATTTAATTAATTTTGATGTTCAATACATATCTTTCTAAACTATTTAATGTCAAGGTTTGTTAATCATTACATGTTTGATTGATTTATATAATTGAGGATGTACTTAATAGAAATATTTAGCTTACACTATTTAATAGAAATCTCTGGTTCATAATCACTTTATGATTGTATAAACAAAATACAAAGGGTAAAAAAATACGTACTGCTGAAAAATTGTCAATTTTCCTTTTTTTACTATCTTTTATGAGTAATTTTCTTTCTTATCTATCAAATGTACAAATCAAGTGATTTCTGATATAGGTTGATCTTTTGAAGGTTACACATCTCTAACTTTTTTATTTTGTCACTCTATTCATCTGTGTTTCCTCTTATTTTCAATTTTATTCTGACGTCACCAATGATTATGATAGGGTTTTTCGTATTGTTTTGATGAGATTGAGATGTTTGTTAGGATTATGAGGATCTCACAATAATAAAGGTGATGCCAATGTAACACTGGATAAATGATAAAGTTGGTTTCCTTTATAGCATACAGTCTCATTTTCATTTTCTTGTAATTATTCTTTTTTCTTTTTTTCTTTTGCATTTTCTTGTAATTATTCTTTTTCTTTTTTTCTTTTTCATTTTCTTCTTATAATTAGTATTTTAGCATATTTTTTAATTTATGTAACTTATGTTAATTGTTTATTTATCAGAATAAAAAAGATGACATTTTATGTTCTTCAGGATATAAGTATATATTTAATTAATTTTGATGTTCAATACATATCTTTCTAAACTATTTAATGTCAAGGTTTGTTACTCATTACATGTTTGATTGATTTTTGTAATTGAGGATGTACTTAATAGAAATATTTAGCTTACATTATTTAATAGAAATCTCTGGTTCATAATCACTTTATGATTGTATAAACAAAATACAAAGGGTAAAAAAATACGTACTGCTGAAAAATTGTTAAATTTTCCTTTTTTTACTATCTTTTATGAGTAATTTTCTTTCTTATCTATCAAATGTACAAATCAAGTGATTTCTGATATAGGTTGATCTTTTGAAGGTTACACATCTCTAACTTTTTTATTTTGTCACTCTATTCATCTGTGTTTCCTCTTATTTTCAATTTTATTCTTGCCTCCCCAATGATTATGATCGGGTTTTTTGTATTGTTTTGATGAGATTGAGTTGTTTGTTAGGATTATGAGGATCTCACAATAATAAAGGTGATGCTAATGTAACACTGGAAAAACGATTGAGTTGGTTTCCTTTATACCACACGATCTCATTTTCATTTTCTTATAATTATTTTGTTTTCTTTTTTTCTTTTTCATTTTCTACTTATAATTAGTCTTTTAGCATATTTTTTAATTTGTATAACTTATGTTAAATGTTTAATTATCAGAATATAGAAGATGACATTTTATGTTCTTTAGGATATAAGTATATATTTAATTAATTTTGATGTTCAATACATATCTTTCTAAACTATTTAATGTCAAGGTTTGTTACTCATTACATGTTTGATTGATTTTTGTAATTGAGGATGTACTTAATAGAAATATTTAGCTTACATTATTTAATAGAAATCTCTGGTTCATAATCACTTTATGATTGTATAAACAAAATACAAAGGGTAAAAAATACGTACTGCTGAAAAATTGTCATATTTTCCTTTTTTTTCTATCTTTTATGAGTAATTTTCTTTCTTATCTATCAAATGTACAAATCAAGTGATTTCTGATATAGGTTGATCTTTTGAAGGTTACACATCTCTAACTTTTTTATTTTGTCACTCTATTCATCTGTGTTTCCTCTTATTTTCAATTTTATTCTTGCCTCACCAATGATTATGATCGGGTTTTTTGTATTGTTTTGATGAGATTGAGATGTTTGTTAGGATTATGAGGATCTCACAATAATAAAGGTGATGCTAATGTAACACTGGAAAAATGATTAAGTTGGTTTCCTTTATAGCATACGGTCTCATTTTCATTTTCTTGTAATTATTCTTTTTTTTTTCTTTTGCATTTTCTTGTAATTATTCTTTTTCTTTTTTTCTTTTTCATTTTCTACTTATAATTAGTATTTTAGCATATTTTTTAATTTGTATAACTTATGTTAATTGTTTAATTATCAGAATATAAAGATGACATTTTATGTTCTTCAGGATATAAGTATATATTTAATTAATTTTGATGTTCAATACATATCTTTCTAAACTATTTAATGTCAAGGTTTGTTAATCATTACATGTTTGATTGATTTATATAATTGAGGATGTACTTAATAGAAATATTTAGCTTACACTATTTAATAGAAATCTCTGGTTCATAATCACTTTATGATTGTATAAACAAAATACAAAGGGTAAAAAAATACGTACTGCTGAAAAATTGTTAAATTTTCCTTTTTTTACTATCTTTTATGAGTAATTTTCTTTCTTATCTATCAAATGTACAGTTTATGTGATTTCTGATATAGGTTGATCTTTTGAAGGTTACACATCTCTAACTTTTTTATTTTGTCACTCTGTTCATCTGTGTTTCCTCTTATTTTCAATTTTATTCTTGCCTCCCCAATGATTATGATCGGGTTTTTTGTATTGTTTTGATGAGATTGAGATGTTTGTTAGGATTATGAGGATCTCACAATAATAAAGGTGATGCTATTGTAACACTGGAAAAATGATTGAGTTGGTTTCCTTTATACGACACGATCTCATTTTCATTTTCTAATAATTATTCTATTTTCTTTATATTTAATTAATTTTGATGTTCAATACATATCTTTCTAAACTATTTAATGTTAAGGTTTGTTAATCATTACATGTTTGATTGATTGATATAATTGAGGATGTACTTAATAGAAATATTTAGTTTACATTATTTAATAGAAATCTCTGGTTCATAATCACTTTATGATTGTATAAACAAAATACAAAGGGTAAAAAATACGTACTGCTGAAAAATTGTCATATTTTCCTTTTTTTTCTATCTTTTATGAGTAATTTTCTTTCTTATCTATCAAATGTACAGATCAAGTGATTTCTGATATAGGTTGATCTTTTGAAGGTTACACATCTCTAACTTTTTTATTTTGTCACTCTATTCATCTGTGTTTCCTCTTATTTTCAATTTTATTCTTGCCTCACCAATGATTATGATCGGGTTTTTTGTATTGTTTTGATGAGATTGAGATGTTTGTTAGGATTATGAGGATCTCACAATAATAAAGGTGATGCTAATGTAACACTGGAAAAATGATTGAGTTGGTTTCCTTTATACCACACGATCTCATTTTCATTTTCTTATAATTATTCTGTTTTCTTTTTTTCTTTTTCATTTTCTACTTATAATTAGTATTTTAGCATATTTTTTAATCTGTATAACTTATGTTAATTGTTTAATTATCAGAATATAGAAGATGACATTGTATGTTCTTTAGGATATAAGTATATATTTAATTAATTTTGATGTTCAATACATATCTTTCTAAACTATTTAATGTCAAGGTTTGTTAATCATTACATGTTCGATTGATTTATATAAGTGAGGATGTACTTAATAGAAATATTTAGCTTACACTATTTAATAGAAATCTCTTGTTCATGATCACTTTATGATTGTATAAACAAAATACAAAGGGTAAAAAAATACGTACTACTGAAAAATTGTCATTTTTTCCTTTTTTTTCTTTCTTTTATGAGTCATTTTCTTTCTTATCTATCAAATGTACAGATCAAGTGATTTCTGATATAGGTTGATCTTTTGAAGGTTACACATCTCTAACTTGTTTATTTTGTCACTCTATTCATCTGTGTTTCCTCTTATTTTCAATTTTATTCTTGCCTCACCAATGATTATGATCGGGTTTTTTGTATTGTTTTGATGAGATTGAGATGTTTGTTAGGATTATGAGGATCTCACAATAATAAAGGTGATGCTAATGTAACACTGGAAAAATGATTGAGTTGGTTTCCTTTATACCACACGATCTCATTTTCATTTTCTTATAATTATTCTGTTTTCTTTTTTTCTTTTTCATTTTCTACTTATAATTAGTATTTTAGCATATTTTTTAATCTGTATAACTTATGTTAATTGTTTAATTATCAGAATATAGAAGATGACATTGTATGTTCTTTAGGATATAAGTATATATTTAATTAATTTTGATGTTCAATACATATCTTTCTAAACTATTTAATGTCAAGGTTTGTTAATCATTACATGTTTGATTGATTTATATAATTGAGGATGTACTTAATAGAAATATTTAGCTTACACTATTTAATAGAAATCTCTTGTTCATGATCACTTTATGATTGTATAAACAAAATACAAAGGGTAAAAAAATACGTACACTGATAAATTGTCATATTTTCCTTTTTTTTCTTTCTTTTATGAGTCATTTTCTTTCTTATCTATCAAATGTACAGATCAAGTGATTTCTGATATAGGTTGATCTTTTGAAGGTTACACATCTCTAACTTGTTTATTTTGTCACTCTATTCATCTGTGTTTCCTCTTATTTTCAATTTTATTCTTGCCTCACCAATGATTATGATCGGGTTTTTTGTATTGTTTTGATGAGATTGAGATGTTTGTTAGGATTATGAGGATCTCACAATAATAAAGGTGATGCTAATGTAACACTGGAAAAATGATTGAGTTGGTTTCCTTTATACCACACGATCTCATTTTCATTTTCTTATAATTATTATGTTTTCTTTTTTTTCTTTTTCATTTTCTACTTATAATTAGTATTTTAGCATATTTTTTAATCTGTATAACTTATGTTAATTGTTTAATTATCAGAATATAGAAGATGACATTGTATGTTCTTTAGGATATAAGTATATATTTAATTAATTTTGATGTTCAATACATATCTTTCTAAACTATTTAATGTTAAGGTTTGTTAATCATTACATGTTTGATTGATTGATATAATTGAGGATGTACTTAATAGAAATATTTAGCTTACATTATTTAATAGAAATCTCTGGTTCATAATCACTTTATGATTGTATAAACAAAATACAAAGGGTAAAAAATACGTACTGCTGAAAAATTGTCATATTTTCCTTTTTTTTCTATCTTTTATGAGTAATTTTCTTTCTTATCTATCAAATGTACAGATCAAGTGATTTCTGATATAGGTTGATCTTTTGAAGGTTACACATCTCTAACTTTTTTATTTTGTCACTCTATTCATCTGTGTTTCCTCTTATTTTCAATTTTATTCTTGCCTCACCAATGATTATGATCGGGTTTTTTGTATTGTTTTGATGAGATTGAGATGTTTGTTAGGATTATGAGGATCTCACAATAATAAAGGTGATGCTAATGTAACACTGGAAAAATGATTGAGTTGGTTTCCTTTATACCACACGATCTCATTTTCATTTTCTTATAATTATTCTGTTTTCTTTTTTTCTTTTTCATTTTCTACTTATAATTAGTATTTTAGCATATTTTTTAATCTGTATAACTTATGTTAATTGTTTAATTATCAGAATATAGAAGATGACATTGTATGTTCTTTAGGATATAAGTATATATTTAATTAATTTTGATGTTCAATACATATCTTTCTAAACTATTTAATGTCAAGGTTTGTTAATCATTACATGTTCGATTGATTTATATAAGTGAGGATGTACTTAATAGAAATATTTAGCTTACACTATTTAATAGAAATCTCTTGTTCATGATCACTTTATGATTGTATAAACAAAATACAAAGGGTAAAAAAATACGTACACTTGATAAATTGTCATATTTTCCTTTTTTTTCTTTCTTTTATGAGTCATTTTCTTTCTTATCTATCAAATGTACAGATCAAGTGATTTCTGATATAGGTTGATCTTTTGAAGGTTACACATCTCTAACTTGTTTATTTTGTCACTCTATTCATCTGTGTTTCCTCTTATTTTCAATTTTATTCTTGCCTCACCAATGATTATGATCGGGTTTTTTGTATTGTTTTGATGAGATTGAGATGTTTGTTAGGATTATGAGGATCTCACAATAATAAAGGTGATGCTAATGTAACACTGGAAAAATGATTGAGTTGGTTTCCTTTATACCACACGATCTCATTTTCATTTTCTTATAATTATTCTGTTTTCTTTTTTTCTTTTCATTTTCTACTTATAATTAGTATTTTAGCATATTTTTTAATCTGTATAACTTATGTTAATTGTTTAATTATCAGAATATAGAAGATGACATTGTATGTTCTTTAGGATATAAGTATATATTTAATTAATTTTGATGTTCAATACATATCTTTCTAAACTATTTAATGTCAAGGTTTGTTAATCATTACATGTTTGATTGATTTATATAATTGAGGATGTACTTAATAGAAATATTTAGCTTACACTATTTAATAGAAATCTCTGGTTCATAATCACTTTATGATTGTATAAACAAAATACAAAGGGTAAAAAATACGTACTGCTGAAAAATTGTCATATTTTCCTTTTTTTTCTATCTTTTATGAGTAATTTTCTTTCTTATCTATCAAATGTACAGATCAAGTGATTTCTGATATAGGTTGATCTTTTGAAGGTTACACATCTCTAACTTTTTTATTTTGTCACTCTATTCATCTGTGTTTCCTCTTATTTTCAATTTTATTCTTGCCTCACCAATGATTATGATCGGGTTTTTTGTATTGTTTTGATGAGATTGAGATGTTTGTTAGGATTATGAGGATCTCACAATAATAAAGGTGATGCTAATGTAACACTGGAAAAATGATTGAGTTGGTTTCCTTTATACCACACGATCTCATTTTCATTTTCTTATAATTATTCTGTTTTCTTTTTTTCTTTTTCATTTTCTACTTATAATTAGTATTTTAGCATATTTTTTAATCTGTATAACTTATGTTAATTGTTTAATTATCAGAATATAGAAGATGACATTGTATGTTCTTTAGGATATAAGTATATATTTAATTAATTTTGATGTTCAATACATATCTTTCTAAACTATTTAATGTCAAGGTTTGTTAATCATTACATGTTCGATTGATTTATATAATTGAGGATGTACTTAATAGAAATATTTAGCTTACACTATTTAATAGAAATCTCTTGTTCATGATCACTTTATGATTGTATAAACAAAATACAAAGGGTACAAAATACGTACACTTGATAAATTGTCATATTTTCCTTTTTTTTCTTTCTTTTATGAGTCATTTTCTTTCTTATCTATCAAATGTACAGATCAAGTGATTTCTGATATAGGTTGATCTTTTGAAGGTTACACATCTCTAACTTGTTTATTTTGTCACTCTATTCATCTGTGTTTCCTCTTATTTTCAATTTTATTCTTGCCTCACCAATGATTATGATCGGGTTTTTTGTATTGTTTTGATGAGATTGAGATGTTTGTTAGGATTATGAGGATCTCACAATAATAAAGGTGATGCTAATGTAACACTGGAAAAATGATTGAGTTGGTTTCCTTTATACCACACGATCTCATTTTCATTTTCTTATAATTATTCTGTTTTCTTTTTTTCTTTTTCATTTTCTACTTATAATTAGTATTTTAGCATATTTTTTAATCTGTATAACTTATGTTAATTGTTTAATTATCAGAATATAGAAGATGACATTGTATGTTCTTTAGGATATAAGTATATATTTAATTAATTTTGATGTTCAATACATATCTTTCTAAACTATTTAATGTCAAGGTTTGTTAATCATTACATGTTTGATTGATTGATATAATTGAGGATGTACTTAATAGAAATATTTAGTTTACATTATTTAATAGAAATCTCTGGTTCATAATCACTTTATGATTGTATAAACAAAATACAAAGGGTAAAAAATACGTACTGCTGAAAAATTGTCATATTTTCCTTTTTTTTCTATCTTTTATGAGTAATTTCTTTCTTATCTATCAAATGTACAGATCAAGTGATTTCTGATATAGGTTGATCTTTTGAAGGTTACACATCTCTAACTTTTTATTTTGTCACTCTATTCATCTGTGTTTCCTCTTATTTTCAATTTTATTCTTGCCTCACCAATGATTATGATCGGGTTTTTTTATTGTTTTGATGAGATTGAGATGTTTGTTAGGATTATGAGGATCTCACAATAATAAAGGTGATGCTAATGTAACACTGGAAAAATGATTGAGTTGGTTTCCTTTATACCACACGATCTCATTTTCATTTTCTTATAATTATTCTGTTTTCTTTTTTTCTTTTTCATTTTCTACTTATAATTAGTATTTTAGCATATTTTTTAATCTGTATAACTTATGTTAATTGTTTAATTATCAGAATATAGAAGATGACATTGTATGTTCTTTAGGATATAAGTATATATTTAATTAATTTTGATGTTCAATACATATCTTTCTAAACTATTTAATGTCAAGGTTTGTTAATCATTACATGTTCGATTGATTTATATAAGTGAGGATGTACTTAATAGAAATATTTAGCTTACACTATTTAATAGAAATCTCTTGTTCATGATCACTTTATGATTGTATAAACAAAATACAAAGGGTAAAAAAATACGTACACTTGATAAATTGTCATATTTTCCTTTTTTTTCTTTCTTTTATGAGTCATTTTCTTTCTTATCTATCAAATGTACAGATCAAGTGATTTCTGATATAGGTTGATCTTTTGAAGGTTACACATCTCTAACTTGTTTATTTGTCACTCTATTCATCTGTGTTTCCTCTTATTTTCAATTTTATTCTTGCCTCACCAATGATTATGATCGGGTTTTTTGTATTGTTTTGATGAGATTGAGATGTTTGTTAGGATTATGAGGATCTCACAATAATAAAGGTGATGCTAATGTAACACTGGAAAAATGATTGAGTTGGTTTCCTTTATACCACACGATCTCATTTTCATTTTCTTATAATTATTCTGTTTTCTTTTTTCTTTTTCATTTTCTACTTATAATTAGTATTTTAGCATATTTTTTAATCTGTATAACTTATGTTAATTGTTTAATTATCAGAATATAGAAGATGACATTGTATGTTCTTTAGGATATAAGTATATATTTAATTAATTTTGATGTTCAATACATATCTTTCTAAACTATTTAATGTCAAGGTTTGTTAATCATTACATGTTTGATTGATTTATATAAGTGAGGATGTACTTAATAGAAATATTTAGCTTACACTATTTAATAGAAATCTCTTGTTCATGATCACTTTATGATTGTATAAACAAAATACAAAGGGTAAAAAAATACGTACACTGATAAATTGTCATATTTTCCTTTTTTTTCTTTCTTTTCTGAGTCATTTTCTTTCTTATCTATCAAATGTACAGATCAAGTGATTTCTGATATAGGTTGATCTTTTGAAGGTTACACATCTCTAACTTGTTTATTTTGTCACTCTATTCATCTGTGTTTCCTCTTATTTTCAATTTTATTCTTGCCTCACCAATGATTATGATCGGGTTTTTTGTATTGTTTTGATGAGATTGAGATGTTTGTTAGGATTATGAGGATCTCACAATAATAAAGGTGATGCTAATGTAACACTGGAAAATGATTGAGTTGGTTTCCTTTATACCACACGATCTCATTTTCATTTTCTTATAATTATTCTGTTTTCTTTTTTTCTTTTTCATTTTCTACTTATAATTAGTATTTTAGCATATTTTTTAATCTGTATAACTTATGTAATTGTTTAATTATCAGAATATAGAAGATGACATTGTATGTTCTTTAGGATATAAGTATATATTTAATTAATTTTGATGTTCAATACATATCTTTCTAAACTATTTAATGTCAAGGTTTGTTAATCATTACATGTTTGATTGATTTATATAATTGAGGATGTACTTAATAGAAATATTTAGCTTACATTATTTAATAGAAATCTCTTGTTCATGATCACTTTATGATTGTATAAACAAAATACAAAGGGTAAAAAATACGTACTGCTGAAAAATTGTCATATTTTCCTTTTTTTCTATCTTTTATGAGTAATTTTCTTTCTATCAAATGTACAGATCAAGTGATTTCTGATATAGGTTGATCTTTTGAAGGTTACACATCTCTAACTTTTTTATTTTGTCACTCTATTCATCTGTGTTTCCTCTTATTTTCAATTTTATTCTTGCCTCACCAATGATTATGATCGGGTTTTTTGTATTGTTTTGATGAGATTGAGATGTTTGTTAGGATTATGAGGATCTCACAATAATAAAGGTGATGCTAATGTAACACTGGAAAAATGATTGAGTTGGTTTCCTTTATACCACACGTCTCATTTTCATTTTCTTATAATTATTCTGTTTTCTTTTTTTCTTTTTCATTTTCTACTTATAATTAGTATTTTAGCATATTTTTTAATCTGTATAACTTATGTTAATTGTTAATTATCAGAATATAGAAGATGACATTGTATGTTCTTTAGGATATAAGTATATATTTAATTAATTTTGATGTTCAATACATATCTTTCTAAACTATTTAATGTCAAGGTTTGTTAATCATTACATGTTCGATTGATTTATATAAGTGAGGATGTACTTAATAGAAATATTTAGCTTACACTATTTAATAGAATCTCTTGTTCATGATCACTTTATGATTGTATAAACAAAATACAAAGGGTAAAAAAATACGTACACTTGATAAATTGTCATATTTTCCTTTTTTTTTTTCTTTTATGAGTCATTTTCTTTCTTATCTATCAAATGTACAGATCAAGTGATTTCTGATATAGGTTGATCTTTTGACGGTTACACATCTCTAACTTGTTTATTTTGTCACTCTATTCATCTGTGTTTCCTCTTATTTTCAATTTATTCTTGCCTCACCAATGATTATGATCGGGTTTTTTGTATTGTTTTGATGAGATTGAGATGTTTGTTAGGATTATGAGGATCTCACAATAATAAAGGTGATGCTAATGTAACACTGGAAAAATGATTGAGTTGGTTTCCTTTATACCACACGATCTCATTTTCATTTTCTTATAATTATTCTGTTTTCTTTTTCTTTTTCATTTTCTACTTATAATTAGTATTTTAGCATATTTTTTAATCTGTATAACTTATGTTAATTGTTTATTATCAGAATATAGAAGATGACATTGTATGTTCTTTAGGATATAAGTATATATTTAATTAATTTTGATGTTCAATACATATCTTTCTAAACTATTTAATGTCAAGGTTTGTTAATCATTACATGTTCGATTGATTTATATAAGTGAGGATGTACTTAATAGAAATATTTAGCTTACACTATTTAATAGAAATCTCTTGTTCATGATCACTTTATGATTGTATAAACAAAATACAAAGGGTAAAAAAATACGTACACTGATAAATTGTCATATTTTCCTTTTTTTCTTTCTTTTATGAGTAATTTCTTTCTTATCTATCAAATGTACAGATCAAGTGATTTCTGATATAGGTTGATCTTTTGAAGGTTACACATCTCTAACTTTTTATTTTGTCACTCTATTCATCTGTTTTTCCTCTTATTTTCAATTTATTCTTGCCTCACCAATGATTATGATCGGGTTTTTTGTATTGTTTTGATGAGATTGAGATGTTTGTTAGGATTATGAGGATCTCACAATAATAAAGGTGATGCTAATGTAACACTGGAAAAATGATTGAGTTGGTTTCCTTTATACCACATGATCTCATTTTCATTTTCTTATAATTATTCTTTTTTCTTTTTTCTTTTTCATTTTTTACTTGTAATTAGTATTTTAACATATTTTTTTATCTGTATAACTTATGTTAATTGTTTAATTATCAGAATATAGAAGATGACATTGTATGTTCTTTAGGATATAAGTATATATTTAATTAATTTTGATGTTCAATACATATCTTTCTAAACTATTTAATGTCAAGGTTTGTTAATCATTACATGTTCGATTGATTTATATAAGTGAGGATGTACTTAATAGAAATATTTAGCTTACACTATTTAATAGAAATCTCTTGTTCATGATCACTTTATGATTGTATAAACAAAATACAAAGGGTAAAAAATACGTACACTTGAAAATTGTCATATTTTCCTTTTTTTTCTATCTTTTATGAGTAATTTTCTTTCTTATCTATCAAATGTACAGATCAAGTGATTTCTGATATAGGTTGATCTTTTGAAGGTTACACATCTCTAACTTGTTTATTTTGTCACTCTATTCATCTGTGTTTCCTCTTATTTTCAATTTTATTCTTGCCTCACCAATGATTATGATCGGGTTTTTTGTATTGTTTTGATGAGATTGAGATGTTTGTTAGGATTATGAGGATCTCACAATAATAAAGGTGATGCTAATGTAACACTGGAAAAATGATTGAGTTGGTTTCCTTTATACCACACGATCTCATTTTCATTTTCTTATAATTATTCTGTTTTCTTTTTTTTTTTCATTTTCTACTTATAATTAGTATTTTTGCATATTTTTTAATCTGTATAACTTATGTTAATTGTTTAATTATCAGAATATAGAAGATGACATTGTATGTTCTTTGGGATATAAGTATATATTTAATTAATTTTGATGTTCAATACATATCTTTCTAAACTATTTAATGTCAAGGTTTGTTAATCATTACATGTTCGATTGATTTATATAAGTGAGGATGTACTTAATAGAAATATTTAGCTTACACTATTTAATAGAAATCTCTTGTTCATGATCACTTTATGATTGTATAAACAAAATACAAAGGGTAAAAAAATACGTACACTTGATAAATTGTCATATTTTCCTTTTTTTTCTTTCTTTTATGAGTTATTTTCTTTCTTATCTATCAAATGTACAGATCAAGTGATTTCTGATATAGGTTGATCTTTTGAAGGTTACACATCTCTAACTTGTTTATTTTGTCACTCTATTCATCTGTGTTTCCTCTTATTTTCAGTTTTATTCTTGCCTCACCAATGATTATGATCGGGTTTTTTGTATTGTTTTGATGAGATTGAGATGTTTGTTAGGATTATGAGGATCTCACAGTAATAAAGGTGATGCTATTGTAACACTGGAAAAATGATTGAGTTGGTTTCCTTTATACGACACGATCTCATTTTCATTTTCTTATAATTATTCTGTTTTCTTGTTTTCTTTTTCATTTTCTACTTATAATTAGTATTTTTGCATATTTTTTAATCTGTATAACTTATGTTAATTGTTTAATTATCAGAATATAGAAGATGACATTGTATGTTCTTTGGGATATAAGTATATATTTAATTAATTTTGATGTTCAATACATATCTTTCTAAACTATTTAATGTCAAGGTTTGTTAATCATTACATGTTCGATTGATTTATATAAGTGAGGATGTATTTAATAGAAATATTTAGCTTACACTATTTAATAGAAATCTCTTGTTCATGATCACTTTATGATTGTATAAACAAAATACAAAGGGTAAAAAAATACGTACACTTGATAAATTGTCATTTTTTCCGTTTTTTTCTTTCTTTTATGAGTTATTTTCTTTCTTATCTATCAAATGTACAGATCAAGTGATTTCTGATATAGGTTGATCTTTTGAAGGTTACACATCTCTAACTTGTTTATTTTGTCACTCTATTCATCTGTGTCTCCTCTTATTTTCAATTTTATTCTTGCCACACCAATGATTATGATCGGGTTTTTGTATTGTTTTGATGAGATTGAGATGTTTGTTAGGATTATGAGGATCTCACAATAATAAAGGTGATGCTAATGTAACACTGGAAAAATGATTGAGTTGGTTCCTTTATACCACGATCTCATTTTCATTTTCTTATAATTATTCTGTTTTCTTTTTTCTTTTTCATTTTCTACTTATAATTAGTATTTTAGCATATTTTTTAATCTGTATAACTTATGTTAATTGTTTAATTATCAGAATATAGAAGATGACATTGTATGTCTTTAGGATATATATATATTTAATTATTTTGATGTTCAATACATATCTTTCTAAACTATTTAATGTCAAGGTTTGTTAATCATTACATGTTTGATTGATTTATAAATTGAGGATGTACTTAATAGAAATATTTAGCTTACACTATTTAATAGAAATCTCTTGTTCATGATCACTTTATGATTGTATAAACAAAATACAAAGGGTAAAAAATACGTACACTGAAAAATTGTCATATTTTCCTTTTTTTTTCTTCTTTTATGAGTAATTTCTTTCTTATCTATCAAATGTACAGATCAAGTGATTTCTGATATAGGTTGATCTTTGAAGGTTACACATCTCTAACTTGTTTATTTTGTCACTCTATTCATCTGTGTTTCCTCTTATTTTCAATTTTATTCTTGCCTCACCAATGATTATGATCGGGTTTTTTTGTATTGTTTTGATGAGATTGAGATGTTTGTTAGGATTATGAGGATCTCACAATAATAAAGGTGATGCTAATGTAACACTGGAAAAATGATTGAGTTGGTTTCCTTTATACCACATATCTCATTTTCATTTTCTTATAATTATTCTGTTTTTCTTTTTTTCTTTTCATTTTCTACTTATAATAGTATTTTAGCATATTTTTTAATCTGTATACTTATGTTAATTGTTTAATTATCAGAATATAGAAGATGACATTGTATGTTCTTTAGGATATAAGTATATATTTAATTAATTTTGATGTTCAATACATATCTTTCTAAACTATTTAATGTCAAGGTTTGTTAATCATTACATGTTCGATTGATTTATATAATTGAGGATGTACTTAATAGAAATATTTAGCTTACACTATTTAATAGAAATCTCTTGTTCATGATCACTTTATGATTGTATAAACAAAATACAAAGGGTAAAAAAATACGTACACTTGAAAATTTTCATATTTTCCTTTTTTTTCTTTCTTATGAGTAATTTTCTTTCTTATCTATCAAATGTACAGATCAAGTGATTTCTGATATAGGTTGATCTTTTGAAGGTTACACATCTCTAACTTTTTATTTTGTCACTCTATTCATCTGTGTTTCCTCTTATTTTCAATTTTATTCTTGCCTCACCAATGATTATGATCGGGTTTTTGTATTGTTTTGATGAGATTGAGATGTTTGTTAGGATTATGAGGATCTCACAATAATAAAGGTGATGCTAATGTACACTGGAAAAATGATTGAGTTGGTTTCCTTTATACCACACGATCTCATTTTCATTTTCTTATAATTATTCTGTTTTTTTTTTTTCTTTTCATTTTCTACTTATAATTAGTATTTTAGCATATTTTTTTATCTTATAACTTATGTTAATTGTTTAATTATCAGAATATAGAAGATGACATTGTATGTTCTTTAGGATATAAGTATATATTTAATTAATTTGATGTTCAATACATATCTTTCTAAACTATTTAATGTCAAGGTTTGTTAATCATTACATGTTCGATTGATTTATATAAGTTAGGATGTACTTAATAGAAATATTTAGCTTACACTATTTAATAGAAATCTCTTGTTCATGATCACTTTATGATTGTATAAACAAAATACAAAGGGTAAAAAATACGTACACTTGAAAATTGTCATATTTTCCT